>NW_007726359.1:479856-493504 GCF_000696425.1 Galeopterus variegatus
ACTTTATTTACAAAACTGGCCCAAGAGCTGTAATTTGCTGACCCCTGCTCTAGTCCCCAGACTGCTAGGAAGGAGAGGTGAAGTACAAGCACGCTTAGGACACTACTATAAGAATAGAGCATGCATAAGCAAGAAGATCCTGTTTATCTGAATCTATCTACCAAGACATTGGGCATCACACCCATGAGTATTCTTCTAAGACCAAAACTAAGTCTCAATGCACCAGGTAGGTATCATTTCTCAACAACCATTATCCTTAAGATACAAGTGCTTCTCCCTCACGACACAGCCAAGTCAAAAGAGGTTACTGATCCACCAGGGAATGAACCTGCCCAGGAACTCATAAACTCCTCAAGACTGAAGAGCTCTGTAGACCAACCTTCTCACCCCCAGCTTTGAACTCCAACCTGTCAAGTGGCCAGGAAGAGCCCAGGGATCCTGGAGCAGCTAAGATTCACCACTGTCACCTATCGTCCCCCAAATAATTGTGGCTCTTCCCTCTCCTGGGCACCTTTTCTGCTCATACTACCCACCCACGCAGAGAAATTTCTGTCAACTCTATCTTCAGAATCTGCTTTACAACAGCTCCAGCACCCTAGTCAATGTCACCTCTAATTGGTCTCCCTAATTTTGCCCTTGACCCACCGTCCACACACACACACACAGTATATTCTCATGTTAACAAAGAAGATCATGTCCATCCAATGGCCCCCAAAGTCATTACAATGGCCTGCAAAGCCCTACGCAATCTGGATGCCGACGTACCCCCCCAAGACATTGCTTCCCTAACCACCACTTAGTCTTCTCCTGCTCATTCACACTGCAACAGCCACACAACACCAGGTACATCTGGAACCCAGGGCCTTTGCACTTCTCTTCCCTGGGCCTGGAAGTTTCTTCCTCCAGAACAACACCTGGCTAGCTCTCTCACCTCCTGGTCTTTGCTTCAATGTCTCCTTAGAGAGGACCTCTATTAAATCACCCTACTAAAGTCTCAACCCTACCCCCCAACATCATCCCAGGGCTCTCTACTGCCCTTCCTTCTGTTTTTGTCCACAGCACAAGTCTCCATTTACACTACACATTTCACACAGCAGCTTATTCATCTCGTCTTCACACACACTAGAATGCAAACTCCACAAGGGCAGGAATTTTGTCTTCATGCCTAAAACAGAGACAGGCATGGAGCAGGCGGTAGACAAGCACTTCATGAATAAATTAATTCCCTCACACTCATAGCCCTGGAGTAGCTCAAAGCATTCTCCTTTTTTTTTTTCTCTTATTATTTAGCACAGTTTACTTTGTCCTTCTATCCTCTTTCAATTATGATTGTGGACTTCTGTCCTCTTCCTTTCCATTTCACATCTTGTCTCCCCTCTTTTCTCTCACTATCTAAAAACATTTATTAAGTAGAATTTAGACATCTAAAAAAGGAGGCTGTTTTTTATTACTAAGTTTCTACCAAATCTTAACCCCCAATATCAAATATGCTAAAAATCCAAGAGTTCATAACAGTATTTTTTTTAAAAACTCATTGATCATCCTTGAAGGATGCTACGGAACCGACACATTATTCTGATAAATAAAAGGAAAGAATCAAGCTGTTATTCTGCCTTTTATATACAAATTATACATCAACGTAATCAAAAATATATATATATAAAAGGTTGAAGTAAAGTTCGTTATAGAGGAAGAGATGACAGAATTAGAATATCGTCTTTTTGTAAGCCCTAAAGAAAGAACAGATCTAGACATATCCATTAGGGATCATCAATGGCTACTAAAACCATTTTTTTAAAAAGCTGATGGGGACCCTAATAATGGATGGATCAAAGTGACAACACCTGCCAATGTTAACATTTCAAAAAGAGACAGAATGTGCCACCTGACGAAAGTTACAACCATCATCTAAAATATTTCTGCCCCCAAATTTGAACCTCAGTCTGATCAAGTCTTTAGTTTATAGGAAATTTAGGGGACAATCAAACATGTTAAATGACAATACAGGGCAGCAAGATCTACACTTTTGGGAACTCACAGGACAAAAGATCCAGCTCCTTTGACCAAAAATATTGCAAGAGAGAAAAACAGAAGGACAAGGAATATACATGTTAAAAGAGACTCAAGAGTCATATCGAGCAAATATGTGTGGACTTTGTTTAGATCCTTTGATTACCCGGAGGTAGTTTTAACCAACTGTGAAACAATATTAATGAGACAGTCAGGGAAATATAATCATAAATATTCAGTGATATTAAGAAATGAATTATTGTTCATTTTTTTATGTGCGGTAATAGTATCCTGTTGATGTTTAACAGGAAGAACCTTTATCTTTTTTAGACAGTCATACTGAAATATTTACTAATGAATCTGATTTTCTTCTTCATTCCTCAGCCTACTATTCTTCACACAAACATACAAATTGATCCTGCAGAAGTCACTGCTTTTCAAATATATGAATGAGATGATGAAGAAAAAATAAGGGGTGAAAAATTAAAAAACAGCAGGCCCACATGTGAGGCCATATGATATACAAATAAACAAAAAATCAAATTTATTTATATACCTTGATGCACCAAAAAAGTCCCTTCAAGCATATGACAGGGAGTACAGGAGAGTATAAACTGCTCACCACATGGGGAGGTCAGACTTCTGACAGTGTAAACATCTGGAACACAGCCATCAACCTGAAAGTTAAAAAAAAGAGAGAGACCTCTGAGTGACAAACAGCTTTTAAAGCCCATGCATTTTATTCCATAAAAGAAAAAGCAGCATGTCATTTATAAAACTGTATCAGAGGAGACATCAACAAGTGCTAAGGGCAGAGGAAAGAAACAAAGGATGTTGAATTAGAAGCACTCAGAATAAAGAGAGAGTCCACACAGAGTCAACCCCAGGGCATCACCCTCATTCAGACTCTACAATAACAATATCCCCAAGTCAGCAACACCGCCTCAACCAGGCATAGGATCCTGTTAAAGGAAGCAGGAAGAGCAACACAGATGCATTTTTATTAAGGTGGTTAAAAATTAAAAAGCTGGGGGGCCGGCCCGGTGGCGCACTGTTACAGTGTGCCGCTTGGGAGTGCAGCGGCGCTCCCGCCGAGGGTTCGGATCCCACATACAGACCGGTTCCCGCTCACTGGCTGAGCAAGGTGCGGGCATTGCGATCCGTTGCCAGTCACGAAAAAAGACAAAAAGGAAAAAAAAAAATTAAAAAGCTAATATACAGTGTTCTCTTAACGAGGGAACACGTTTCAAGGAAAGGCAGAATTAAGATGAATGAATAAAAATTAAGGCACATTTCACGCTTGAGATCAAGGCAGGGCTTCTTAACAATGAGAACCAGCTTGCACCGTTTCTGACCCTACCCCTAACCTTTGTAGTGAGTAGTGAGCATAGCTTTTGATATTGGGTGAGGTTGGACCAGAGATTCTTCAGAATCTCAAACAACACCAAGGTTTTATGATGGGTAATATTAAAGAAAAAAATTAACCTAACACTTCTCAAAAACAGTAAGGCAGACTTTATTCAGTACTACTGCAATAGGTAAGTGTCAAGGCTATTGCATAGGGAGAATGACCGAGCTCAACTCTGAATACAGCAAAGACAGGTGGGGATTTATTGCCAAAGAACAGAATAAGGGGGGTCAGTGAAAGGAAAAGCCCTAAGAGGAGATGTCATGGTTAAGGGGATTCTTGCTAAATCAACTTAACAGGATTCTTGCTGAAGGCAGGTCAAGGACAACAAAGGTGGGGGATGAGTAACTTGGTCAGATGCAAAGGTGATCGGATGTTAAGGGTGGGGGATTCTCTCTGAACTAATCTAGCAGGATTCTTGCTAAAACCAGGCTGGGCAGGCCAACCAGAGGACAGGGCCAAAGTCAAGGCCTAGATAAGAGGGATCCGAAAGCCTGACTCAAGTTTGGTCAGGGAGAGAGGTTTTGTCAGTAATAAATAGTAACTCCAGCATACAAACTGAGGGTCCTGCTACCTAAAGAGGGTGCCCACAGTCACAGAGAAGTTCGATCAGGAGGTAGGAGAGAATGCAGACCTCCCCACCTTGAGCTCAGTGCTGTCAGTTACACCCGGTGCCTCACAACACCCTGTACTGCTTAACACTTACTAATTTCTCAAACGTTTCCCCACAGATAATTTCCCTATTTTGCAAAATCTAGAAAAGCCCATTTCTATACATCAACCTACCACGTGATCGGGGAAAACCACTTTTGAACATAATGCCATGTGAGCAATTTATATACAATTCTCTGTGATACTGAGGCAGACTGGCTCATCACTATGAGGTGTAATGAAGCCTTTCCAAATGGACTTGTAAAATGACAGGCATAGAAATAAAACAGGGAGAATAAAAAAAAATTCAAAAGGCTGGATTTAAAAGCATCTGACAAAAACCAGGGAGTTTCAATCATTTACACAAATCGCAAAACTCCCCCAGCACAAGCTAAGCAATCGCCCATGATACCCAAATCCCAGGGGGAGCATCTTAGGATGAGCAAGCTGCCTTTCTTACTCTCAAAAGCGCTATCTACTTATTGCACAGAAGTTGCTTAAGAATCTAGGGCCGGCCCGGTGGCGCACTGCTATAGTGCGCCGCTTGGGAAGCGTGGCTGCGCTCCCTCCGAGGGTTCAGATCCCACATACAGATCAGTTCCCGCTCACTGGCTGAGCCAGGTGCGGGTGTGACACCAAGGGTTGCGATCCCGTTTCTGGTCCCGGTCCAGTACGGGCGCGACACTGAGGGTTGCGGACACGGAAAAAGGAAAAAAAAAAAAGAATCTAGAAAGGCATGTGCTAGATAGTCTCAGTTTGCCCTTCAGGTTACTTTCCGTCTCTTTCCTCTGTCATCTGTGCCCTGAAAGCCTAACTCCCCTTGCCATTTGGCCCCTCTGGAGGTAACAGCAGAAGCGAAGAGAGTAGGGGGGTCCCTTCATCACAGGTCCCGGCTTCTCTCAGGCCACCCCCCTCTCTTTCCGTCTCCAGTTCTAGGGGAAGGAGGGACTTCCTCCTGTTACCCAGGTCCCTCACTCACTCTTCCTGCTTTTCTTACCCCTGTCGCTGCACTCAACTCTCTTCTGTCACCTCTTTGAGTGTGCCATGTATTTTCCTGCCAAGCCTCCAGAGCACGACGATAGAGAGAGAAGAGGAACAGAGAATCCAAAATTCAATTTTCCATCCTCACCTTGCATGGAGAGGGAAAAAACAGAGAACCCAATTTTTAAGCTAGATTTCATGGTTTCATGGTCTGGGGGGCCAAGACAGGAGGGTTGTGCAAAGAGGCTCTGAATGGAGGGGTGTCAATGAAAACCCAGAATTTCTATACAGAATTTTGTGTATGTCTGTATTTTTCTGAAAAGAGAAATCCAGAAAGAAAAAGATCAAAAATGCCATTGGCTTCTCAAAATATGTTAAAAGGTTATGCTGCAAGAGACACATGGCACAGGAACGACCGCTGTCCCCCCAGGAGAAGAAAGATGGACAGGCAGACGGTGGGCACCTATGGCAGCCCCATAGGCAAGAACAAAACCTCTTCCCTCACCAAGGGCACCTGGGGCTGGAGGAGGAACCAGAACCCACTCACCCACCCCCAGGGGACAGCTGGGATGGTGTGTTCCTGCCAATCGCTCACAGCTCCCTCCCAACAGCCAAGTGACATTTGAAAAGCTCATCAGCTCAGCAGGTGCTCGGATGCACAAGCAATAGCAAAAACCATTCCGGGGCTGAGGAAAATCTCACCCTGTCATTCTGAAAACCTCTAGGTTGCCAGAGAGCATCCACACAGCAAACCAAGAGGGGAAAAATACTCCAGAGACAGCAAAATAGCAGAGCTGACCCTACAGGAAATGTCCAGGTGGCAAAACTAAGTACAGGAATTGCAGCAGGTGACCTCGCCCCAGGTGGCAGTCAGCCCTATGGACATGTGGCCCCAGAGCCCAGGTCTGCCTCTCCCATACAGTGTGACCAAGGATAAGGGGCTCACCTCACAGCCCCAGTCTCTCCCTCAGCAACAGGAACTGATCATTCAGTAGGAACTTCATAGGGCTGTTGTGGGATCAATGAGAAAAGATGCCTCGTCCATCACCAAGACCCAGCAAATGCCCTCCCAGGTCTGCTTTCTGATTCACATCAGAGCTCTCGTCTGTTTCCTTTGCTACTGGGGTGGTCATGGGTACAAACAGAAGGTGACAAGAGAATGATGAAATCAACCTCCCAATTCCACACCAGGGCCGATGCCAAAAGGGAGCAAGGAGCTACATGGGCAATGGTACCTGAGAAGAGCCAGAGCCTCCAACTCATGTGGAGCCCTGTGATTGTGTCTGTTTCCCCTGCCACTATCCCTTTCCCAGTGCTATCAGGGGCCTTAGCTCAGAGGCAGCAGGCCATTGTGGTTAAGAGCCTGGCTTGGGAGCCTTGGTTGACACTTGGTCTTGACATGTACTGACTGGGTGGTGTTGGGCAAGTTTTATTACCCCTCTGTGACTCAGTTTCCTCATCTATAAATCAGGTACAATCATAATTAGAGTACCTTTTTGTAAGGATGAAATAAATTCTTGCAAAATTATTAGAATAATGTGTGGTGCACATTAATAACTCAGTAAGTGCTGCCTGTCATACTGCCCACCACATTTCAGCCAGTTAAGGGCCATTTAACAAAGAAGACTCTGTGCTCCAAAGAACAGCCAAATACTGGCACCACCAGCCCACAAGCCAACTACCACCATGTCCTTGCTTCTAAGATGTGTTTCATATTTTCATGGCCCTAAAATTCCAGTAGACACACACGTCTAACATGGATTATCTCATCTGTTAAACCAGGATAAAAACAGCACCTAGCTAATGGATTAGTGGTGTTAAGGATTAATATGTGCAAAATGCCTTGAACAGGGCTTGGAATGGAAGACATCAGAAACTGTTCTCCACAGGTATTTCCATCATCATTATAGTAATTCAGCTGACCTGCTGCAGGCCTTCTCATTCCAACCACATGTGAAAATTCTTCCTCATCCCTCACTTGATCCAGCGATCACCTGATCCTGGTACTAAAGACACTATGGTTTGGCGCTGCTGAGTGGATGGCCAAGGCCTCGGTAAACACAAAGATGCTGCAGAGTTTCAGGCATTTGCTGGAGCTTTACCATTCTGTCGGCTTCCCAGAACCAGTTACTTACAGAACATTGTTTAGAAGTTGCTGAGTTGCCTCATATCAGATGGACCCGGGTTTACTGAAGGTTAATTTTTCTCACCCATGGAGTAACTTGCAGATCGCTCTTGGCTTCTTGCTGGCCCCTGGAGAACAGGTAGCCTCCTGTCAGTCTCAGAGGGCCCGATGGAAGATAAACCTTCAGCAGGGGCACACAAAGAAGCCAACCAGAAGTAGAGAAAAGGTGGCAGGAAAGGCTCCCAGCAGAGCCAAAGGTCAATGAATAAGCCAAGAATTGAATCGCCTCCACTGTCCATACAAAGTCTGAACTAAGTTCCATAAAAACCACCATTTCCCTCTCCTCTGTCATCTTAGCTGCCTCCTTGCTGCATTGGAGGCTTGGGGAATATTAAACAAAGTACATTCAAATAAAGGTAGACCCCTAAGAACGTGAGCACTGGGTCAAACTACCTGGATTCATATCCTGATTCCTTCAACTATTAGTCATGTGACTGTAGGCCAGTCCCCCAACCACTCTGTGCCTCAGTTTCCTCATCTGTAAGATGAGGACGGCAATAGCTAATAGGTGAGTAAGAATTAAATGAATTAAAATACGTGAAGCTCATGGAGAAGTGCCAGGTATGCAACAAGCACCCACAAGCCTTCAGCCATTGTTATCCTATAGCACCTGCACCCCAGGAGCTCTGCAGGGGAAACTTGTTTCAGTGAAACTGTGTGTGGCTGCAAGGGTTGGGAGGAGGTGTCTTTTCCAGCTTCCAGGAACCACTGAAATGGGAAGACAACTGGAGACCAACAGAACAGGATTCAAATTGCAGCCACTCCACACACAAGCTGTGTGTCTGTTCACTAGTTGTGGTGGTCTCTGAACCTCATCTTCCTTCCCAGCTATATGGGGCTTAGCTACTTCAAGGACTGTGGTGAGAAATGAGAACACATCATGTAGGCATTAAATGAATGTGACTTTTCATCATCCCTTCCCCTCCCAGGGGTGTAAAGAAGGCAACAAAAGTAAAAACTGGATTCTTGCAATTCTCAGGAAAGTTCGTTGCCCACCCAGATCAAAGCTCCCGGATACCCAGAGATGCCACCGCCAGCCATGACTGGTGATGTTGTCCTACCAACGAGTCCTACGCCACTTTGTGGGGGCATGCTCAGTAGCCTGTCTCCCAACACTAAGATCACCATTTTCCACCACAGGCCCAGACAGCAGCAGTCATAGTCAATGAAACCCAAAAGAAAAGGAAAAAAAGGCTTAAGTGTCAGAGTCCTCCTCAGCCAAGATGGACTCTACCCAGTAGTAATGGGAATATCTGACAGCTACCTCATGAGGTCGTATCTGAATCATCAGCTAGAAAGGCTAGGGAAGGTCGTTCTTGTATAAACATCTGAGGGATAACGAGTGTAGATGAATGTCAAAAACAATGCCTAAAACGGCTGCAGACTGCTTGCTTACACAGCTTTTTCCTTCTTCAGACAAATGATAAAACATCAGCACTTCTGAATATAAATCATCTTCAATTAAGACATTTCTGTTGGAAAGCACTTTTGGCAGGACAAGCGAAATATTTGCCACTGTTCTCCAACTTGGATCTTTCAAGGTTGGCAGGGCAATTTATTTTTGTTGATTAAACAAAATACAAATGGAAAGGGCCTAAGAACTGATTAGCCAATTAAACTCAATGATTCTCAACAATGAAATGTGCGTTATTAGCCTTGCCAAAGTTATAAAAATGCCTCCTAATTTTACTGCCATTTTTGGGATTTACACCATTGATATTTGTGCTGACAGAAAGATTAAGGACTGGATTATGCAAAATTTGTCTTCTCTTTTACTGGAATAGAAGGAAAAGAAACTATTAAGGGCTTGGTCCATCTCAGGAGGAACACATGCACTGCATTCATAATTCTTGAAAGAATGACTTGGGCTGACAAGGGAACTGTTGTCACTGGCTTTGTGTGTACTTGTTCTCTTGCAAATTACAGATTCACTAATCGGCACCAATTTATTGAGATAACAACCATCATAAATATCCAGATTCTTCATTTTCTCTTTTCATTTTCCAAGGAGATGAGTGTCCAGACAGGCAGCCAAACAAACAATAGGCTCAGATGCTTTTGCAAAATGGATCGATGTACAGAGGGACACCATAAGCTACCACAAGGTCAAGACTACAAGTGCAACAAATTCACTTACAATGGCCATAAACCCAGGGTGGCAGAATACAGACACTTTTCGGTGGTCAGAGCATGAGTCTTGCAGGCTGCTATGCATTTTTAAACTTGATTGTACATAATTGTAAATCACTGACCCATTCTCCAACCCTCCTGGGCTGGAACATGTTGCTAGGCAACCAATTTTGCTCTAGATACTTTCTGCAAGCTAGGGAGGCAACAACCAAGTGTCAAATAAGTAAACACTAACCATGAGAGACAGGTCCAAATAAACAAGGGATGCCCAGCGTCTTTAAAGGACATCCATCTCATGATCTTTCCTAAAGTAGACACGTATTTCCCATGCCTTACAACTTAGCAAATAAACTATCTTGGGTTGAACTGGATGGAATTACCCTTTTGGTAGCTCAATTTGGACATTCATACAGCTCAGCCTAATAACTTAATAGAGGAAGGTTTCCACAGACTGCAAAATAGAGGAACTATTTTCCTCCACTCACGAAATCACAATTGTGCTTTGCATCAGTAACATATCATTTACCTAGTCCACGCATTTCCTGAAATTCTTTTTATAAGAGACAGTTGGGAGAGGAAACCTGCTGGCAAATGGCTGAGTAAGAAGTCACATTTATTTTTCCGTTTTAGACTATTACAAACTGATTCGACTATTTCCTGTACAATATCCACACATTCCCTACCTTTTCAAATGCTCAGAGCCGCAGGGAACAGCACTAAATTTATTGCTCCTAATTTGAGATCAAGAGCACCAGAGGACATCCTGAAGATGAGGACGGAATTGTCAAGTGCGTGAAAGAAGTTCATTTCGGGGGAAAGAGGAGGGAAGGGAGGACAGCCGGAATGATGGAATGTAATGCTGTTCCTGGGAAGCAAAGGAAATCTAATGACTCCCCATGTCTCAGGCAGCAGAGAGCCCCACAGTCAGGAAGTGCGAAAGAAACATAATGGCCCTATGTTAGTTCATGGAATATCTCCAGGAGGTTTTTCAAATCTCTGTTGCGAGTCCTGAGTAATGAAAGGCTTAGACAGTGCATATACATAGATGATTTAACCTCATTAAGAAAGAATTGGTAAAAATTATCAGGTAAAGGGAGAATTCACAGTGAAGTCCAAGTTCAGATTTCTGGCCTTATTGAGCAGGTTTGAATACCTATGCAACTATAATTTTCTAGCAACCAAAATTAATTGTATCTAAGATTATTAAGTAACAATTTATAAACTAGATACATGTAAACTTTACACTGGGCAAGTGGTAAACTGTCTTAAGAAGACAACAGAAAGCATATCGCCCATGCCCCTGATGAGTCCTATTAAAATACAACCAGGCTTTCTAAGTCTGGATTTGCTTTACTATATACTTGTAACTTAAAAAAAATTTTTTTTAAATCAGACAATATAGAAACATATAAAGTTTAAAGTAAGAGTTTTCTCTTCACTTCACAGTCACCCTCATTTTCACTCCCCATAGGTAACCTCCAATTTGTTTGCTTCCTGCCTACTTTTTACACAAGTAGCGCCCTAATACGTATCCTGGCAACTTGCTTTTTTCACTCAGTGTTACAACCTGGAGGCTTTTTACATGGAGTCTTCTGGAGCATTCAGTGTTCACAAGCCAGTCTGTCCACAGTCTCAAAGTAAAGCTTCTTAGAGAGTAAGTGTAACCTTCCCACTCTCTGAGTTTACAACAATAGAAATACCACCGAAAGCAGGATCAATTATTCATCTCCCCAAAAGCTCCAAGGCACACTGCTTTGTAAAGAAAGAGGAAAAAATGTTCAACCCCACAGTTTGTCCGAGGACATGAGCTGACCCAATACAAATGTGGTGCCCAAAAGGCAGCAAGTGAGGACCACAAATGGGTGGCTTCCTCTGGAGTCCCAACAGACAGATGTCTATTATCTTCCAAAAATAAAAATGAGATACATGGAATCCAGAAACACCAAAGACTAAACAAATATCAAGAGCCAACTGCTAAATTAGATTCTGAAGCTCACTGCTACGTGCTGGGAGCAGAATGTTATTTCAACAGGGACAGTCTGAACTACCTGTGAAGGAAATTGTGACCCTGGCTGGGACCCAGCAACTGTTGAGACAGGGAACAACAAAAACACTGTCATGAGCATTAAGACTCTCACAGAAAAGCAAGGACTAGCAGAACCGAGCTGTGAGCAACTTGGGGTCCCCATTGCTCCAGCTCGGGAATACCACGCCATATCAGAGGCTGTGCTGTCTTTACTCCAGGACGCAGCTGCAGACTCGAATTCTGAAGACCACAGTCCTAACCTCAATACAACAAGTAGACTTTAAGAAAGTCACTTCCCACCTCTAGACATCAGTTTTCTTGTCTATAAAATAAGGGGAATTGGCAAAATGAACTCTAAAATCTGTAATATGATTTATTCCTGTGATTCTGTTTGGTTAAAACTATGTAGGTGGGGGATGGATAGATTGATCGATCAATCGATGAATGAGAGGCACTGGTCTGCTAGAGTGAGATTGTACAGGTTTGTGACTAATAGTCATATTTTTAGGAATTTTGAGGGACAGTTGTATAACTTGGAATTAGCCATGATAGAAAAATTTACACTATGGAAATTGGCAGACACTACAAATCAGGCCTTTTTATTCACCTGGGAAAGCGAATTTACCAATACACCCTGATAGAAGAGAAAAAGGAAGGATAAGAAGGGGAGAAAGGGACAACGGGATAGTACCTGCAAGCACAAAGTCCTCCTGGCGGACTATCCTCCCACATCTCCATGTTGATACACTTGATATATGTTCTCTGCCTGAAACACTATTCCCCACTAGGACTCCTTGCCCAAAAACATCACCTCTTTCAGCCTGGATGTCTTCCCTCCATCTGTGAGAGACTCCCCTACATGTGCTCTCACAGCATGCTGTAAATACCACTTCTGCCCTCTTAGGTAACCCTACAATACAGTGTGGTCATCGTCCATGTATTCAGCCCCACTAAATCGTCAGCTAATTCAGGACAGCAAGTACACATTTTAGCTCTTGGTGTCTAATGCCCAGCACAAAGACAGGCACATAGTTGCCATCCAATCAATATATTTTGAATTAAAGCCACGGGTTTAACTGCAAGGCAGAGTAAAAACGTTTGCTGATAAAAGGTTCAGCCTCAAAGACCTGCACTTATTCAATCACAGTCCTAATAGGGTAGTAAGAGATTTTTCAAGAGCTTAGGCTTTTCAAGCCCACATTCCCTTAGATTGTGGCTTTCCATTAAATCAGTTAACCTACATTTGTCACAAAAGAGTGCAGTATGTCACTGACCCACTTTGTTTCATTTCTTTGCTACTCAATGACATCCACATGTCAGAATGAATTGCATTGGTAAATAAGGTATTAAATGTATTTGTCCTGGATTTACCCAGGCAAGCTCTGAGAGCACTGGGATTCACCCTCGGGTTCCATTGCTAATCCACTAAAGTGACTTTGAGCAAGCTGCTTAAGCGTTCTCATCCTTAGCTACCCAGTCCATTAAATAAAGACAGAAGACTAGGAATAGAACAGAGAAGAAGCCACTACTCTGCCCCGTGCCAGAGTAAAGGCAGGCTCACCAGCCTTGACCTCCACAATGGCCAACATTACTACATACGGAGCTGCACATGGCTATCACCTTTGGAAGGAAAGAATGAAGGTGTCTTAGTATCCTTGGGCTGCCATAACAAAATACCACGGACTGGGTGGCTTAAACAACAGACATTTATTTTCTCATAGTCCTGGAGGCTAGAAGTCCATGATCGAGATGTTGTCAGGGTTGGTTTCAGGTGAGGCCTTTCTTCTTGGCTAAAAGAGAACCACCTTCTCTCTGTGTCCTCACATGGCCTTTCTTCTGTGCACACTCAGAGAGAGAAACAGAGTTCGGGTGGCTCTTCCTCTTCTTATAAAGACACCAGCCTAATTGGATTGGGGCCCCACCTCAATGACCTCATTTAACCCTTAATTATCTCCTTACAGGCCCTATCTCCAAATACAGTGACATTTAAGGGTTAGTTAGGGCTTTAACATATGAATTTGGTGAGGGGGCACAATTCAGTCCATAACAGAAGGAAACTAGTGAGCGCCTACTGGGCACTAACACCTATTCCTAACAAGAGAAGGAATTTTGCTCCACATTCCTGGAAGGAAATGTATAGAAGGAAAAAAATTAGACCTCTGTTATGGGTTGAATTATGCCCCCCAAAATTCATGTTGAGGGCCGGCCCGGTGGCGCACTGCTACAGTGCGCCGCTTGGGAGCGCGGCGGTGCTCCC
>NW_007726359.1:494359-495372 GCF_000696425.1 Galeopterus variegatus
CGCGATACTGAGGGTTGCGATCCGTTGCCGGTCACGAAAGACAAAAAGACAAAAAAAAAAAAAATTCATGTTGAAGTCCCAATCCTCAGTACCTCAGAATGTGACCTTATTTGGAAATAGGATTGCTGCAGGTGTAATGAGTTAAGATGAGGTCATACTGGAGTAGCATGGGCCCCTATCCAATATGAATAGTGTCCTTATAAAAAGAGGAAACTTGGACACAAACATGCACCCGGGAGAACATGTTATAAAGATGAAGATAGGGATCAGGGTAATGTGTCTACAAGCCAACGAATGTCAGAGATTGCCAGCAAAGCGCCAGAAGCCAGGGGAGAGGCCTGGAATGGACTCTCCTTCATAGTCTTCAGAAGGAACCAATCTTGACCTGCTGACACCTTGACTTTGGACTTCTGGCCTCCAAAACTATGAGACAATAAATTCCTATTGTTTAAGCCACCCAGTTTGTGGTACTCTGTTGTGAGAGCCCAGCAAACTAACATGGGGAAACTTCTACAAGTCCATGGAAAAAGAGAATTAAAAGATAATATGAATCTGCTAGGGATTGAATTGTGTACCCCCCAAAGTTTAATGTGTTGGAGCCTTGGTCCCCACTGTGACAGTGTTAAGAGGGTGGGAAATCCTACTGCAGTAGCTGAAATGTGGGGCTTTGGAAAGGTGATTAGATTGTGAGGACCATACCCAAGTAAATGGATTAATCCATTGATGGTTTTTTTGTTTGTTTTGTTTTGCTTTGTTTTGTTAATTTTTATTGAATCAAAATTGATTATAGGGCCGAGCCCGTGGCGCACTCGGGAGAGTGCAGCGCTGGGAGTGCAGCAGCGCTCCTGCCGCAGGTTCGGATCCTGTATAGGGATGACTGGTGCACTCACAGCGCTCACTGGCTGAGCGCGGTGCAGCCGGTCTCAAAAAGGACAAAAAAAAAAAAATTGATTATACATATTTTAGGGGTTCAACATGGAGATATGTTGATCAAATCAATATTACTAGCATAC
>NW_007726359.1:496430-509604 GCF_000696425.1 Galeopterus variegatus
AAAAAAAAAAAAATTGTACTTATTGCTTATGCCCCTTGTCCAATCCCTCCCCATCCCCCTTTCTCTCCCCCTCCCCCCTCTAATCACCCTAGATTTCTTCTCTCCTTCTGAAGAATAATGGTTACTCTGTTGATTTGCTGCCCAAATGATCTGTCCAATGCTGAGAGGCGTGATCAGGTCCCCCAATACTATCATAGAGCAGATATCTCTTCCATCACTATGAAATGGGCTCTGTGGAGACAGACATCCTCCTCCTTTCTTTATCTCTGCTGGTGACTCTCCTTGTGTCAACTCACTCCAGTGGCTGTCGGACCATCTGCGTGGTAGTTGTGGCATCTAGCTACCCTCGTGGCAGCCATGGTTATCATGGTGGCTGTGGTGGGCCACCCACATGGAGGAGATGTTTTTGGCCTGCTCCATGGTGCTGGCAGTGTGCCTGGTTGTGGGAGGTGGGTCCAGTCCCCTTCTCCATGCTCCAGGTCCCCAGGCAGGCCCCGAGGTGCTGGCATGGTGAGCCTCATTACGGGAAGGGGGTCCGGTCCCCTTCTCCATGCCCCGGGTCCCCTGGTGGGCTCTGAGGTGCTGGCATGGTGAGCCTGGTTGTGGGAGGGGGGTCCCTTCTCCATGCCACAGGTCCCTGGGTGGGCACCGAGGTGCTGGCATGGTGTGCCTGACTGTGGGAGGGGGGTCAAGTCCCATTCTCCATGTCTTGGGTCCCCAGGCTGTCCCCAAGGTGCTGGCACAGGATGCCTGGTTGTGGGAGGGGGTTCAAGTCCCCTTCTCCATGCCTCAGGTCCCCAGGTGGGTCCAGAGATGCTGACGCAGTGTGCTTGGTTGTGTGTGGGAGGTCTGGTCCCCTTCTCCATGCCTCGGGCCCCCTGGTGGGGCCCTGAGGCACTGTCATGACATGCCTGGTTGTGGGAAGGGGGTCCAGTCCCTGGCTGCTAGCCCCGTGTCCCTGGGTGGGCCCCTAGGCATTGGTGGTGTGCCAGTATGTGGGAGTGGTGTCAGGTCCTTGGCTCCAATCCTCGGGCTCCCAGGTGGGGTCCCGAGGTGCTGGCGGTGTGAGTTGTTGTGGGCAGGGGTCCTGCCCCTGACTCCATGCCTCGTGTTCCCTGGTGGGCCCCAAAGCATTCATGGTGTGCCTGGGCCAGAACTAAGTTTTTATCCTTTGCTTGCTTCTAAAATAGGGGAACTTCCTATGGGAACCAGTACTTGAGCTGTGTGGTTGAGGTAAATTGCTGCTTTGCTGCTATTTCCCTAGGGAACACTTTTTGTGCAGCTCAGGGTTTACTGGTTGACCTTATAGGTACTTCCAGCTCTCCAGATACTTAGTGCACCTGGGTTGTGTAGAAACTCTGATCTGGGCCTGAGTTTTCTCATAGAACTGCACCCCATGCAATTCTGCATTCCTGACCAGTCTCCTCTGAGTGGTCCTGTGCTGATTAAGCAGTGGATCAGCTGTCCTTGCTGTGTCCCAGTGTTCTCCTGGTGGGCCCATCTCCCCCACCACCCGTGCTCCAAACACTTCTCATGGGGCGGGCCCTGCGCTGGTCCCTTGCAATGACTCGCCAGCTTCTGAACGGCTCCCCTTTTTCAGCTGTTCTGGCTCCTCACTCCTGCATGGGTCCACAGGAACCCTGTTAGTGGTCTAGCCGTCCTGGGGGCCACCAAAGTCCTCTTCTCCCCTGCCACCTCCAAGTAATTCCATCTAAAGGGCACAGCTGCAGCTCCTGCAGACTCCTGCTCCATGTGCTCCAGCGTTAAAGCAGCCATGGCCCGAAATGCTGAGAGCAGTTTTTTCTTTCTCTCTTCGTGGTTTCTCCCAACTTCATGAGTTCCAGAGGTCTCTTCTCCTCTTCACTTGAGCTCCAGCGGCCCCAGCCTGGCTGATGTTACATTTTTATAGTTGTAAATTCATTGACTTGTGGGAGACAGTGATGCTGGAGACCGTCTATTCCACCATCTTGACCGCAAGTCTTGCCATTGATGGTTTAATGGGGGTCATGGGTGTAGTTCTGAGGGCTTTACAAGGAGAAGGAGTGAGGAGTTAGCTCTCTCTCTGCTTCTGCCACCTGCATGTGACACCCTGTTTTGCTATGAAGACTCACTACCCACCAAGGCTCTCACCAGATGTGTTCCCTGAACTTTGGACTTCCCAGCCTCTAAAACTGTAGGCAATAAATATTGTTTCTTTACAAATTACCCAGTTCCAGGTATTTCGTTATGTGCAACAGAAACAGACAAAAACAGAATCTTTCCATGAACGTTTTGAAGTCCTCTCATGTGACTTCTCATTCAACATCACTAGCTCAGTCCTCCCAGGGAGGAAGAGGACTTTCCTCACTGGCAAAGTTAACAGAAGATGCTGAGCACATGCTGCCCTTCTGGGTTCTCTCTTATGGAAACCGACCATCCTCAGCACTTACCTTCCCCTTCTTTGCCCTGTTCCTGGGGTCGGCCAGCCTTGCTAGCTGGAAAAAGTAGAGAGCAAGCCCATTCAGCCCTCACTTCTAAGCCTCCTCTTCAACTTTAACCAGGTTTATCTGTAATAATGCTGATCTTTTCACTTCTATCTGTCTGAATTCTGTGTTGAATTCATCAGTTGGCTCTAAACTCTGGGAGGAGAAGGCAGTGATTAATTATCACCATTCAAACCCCTAGAGTGACTTTCATCTCCAGAGTTCCATCACTGCATCCCTCAGAAGATGCCTACCTAAGCAGCTGAGGCTCATGAGGATTTTGTCTCTTGGCCATAGTACAGGTCTACTGGGTAGAGGAGCCAGAAGTCGAACCCAGCAAATCCTGCATTCTTTCAATATAATCACTACTGTGACTTATTACAGCAGGTCTAGTATAGTACACAACAAGAAGAAAAAAGATACATGTCTTTGGTCTTTACCAAAGTGTCTTAAGTGGGATAGAAGTGAAAGTTCAGTTGGTTACTAGTGAGAGCTAAGAAAACTAAGTCAGCCTGTGCTCTTCCAAGCCAAATACAAGGGTCTTCAAAAACTTCATGGAAAATGCATACCGTAAAAAAATTATGCATGAACTGCAAAAACGTTTTGCTCCATAATAAACTTGTACTAACTTGTTATAATATGTCTGAACAGGATCTAGTTTGAGGTACTAAGAAGGATATGACATCAGTTTGAAAAGAGCATCTATCAGAGCAACATGAATTCTGATAAAATTGAAGGAGGAACAAACTTCAAACTGACAGTGAAGCTTTGGATCAAAGAATGGTGATATCATTGATGCTTTACAAAAAGTAGATGGGGACAATGCCTCAAAAAATCAGCAGTTTACAAATGGGTAATGCATTTTAAGAAGGGTCAAAAAAATGTTGAAGATGAAGCCTGCAGTGGTAAACCACCCACAAAATTATGCAAGGAAAAAATTTATCTTGTCTGTGCCCTAACTGAAGAGGACTGATCATTAACAGCAGAAACAAAAGCCAACACCATAGGCATCTCAATGGGCTCAGCATACACAATTCTGACTGAAAAATTACAGCAATCTTTCCACCAATGGGTACCAAAACTGTTGTGTCCTGATCAGCTGCAAACAAGAATAGAACTTTCAATGGACATTTTTAACAAGTGGGATCAAGATCCTGAAGCATTTCTTTGAAGAATGTAACAGCAGATAAAATATGGCTTTACCAGTACAATCCTGAAGTCAAAGCACAATCAAAGCCATGGCTACCAAGAAATGGGAGTGGTCAAGTCACAGCAAAAGCAGACTGGTCAACAGAAAAAGTCATTGCAATAGTTTTTCGGGATGCTCAAGGCATTTTGCTTGCTAACTTTCTGGAGGGACATAGGATGATAACATTTGCTTATTATGAGAGTGTTTTGAAAAAGTCAGCCAAAGCTTTAGCAGAAAAATGCCCAGGAAAGCTTCACCAGAGAGTCCTTCTCCACCGTGACAATGCTCCTGCACATTCCTCTCATCAAACAAGGGCAATTTTGTGAGAGTTTCAATGGGAAATCATTAGGCACCCACCTTATTGTCCTGATTTTGCTGCTTCTGACTTCTTTTTGTTTCTAATCTTAAAAAAATCTTTAAAGGGCATCCATTTTTCTTTAGTTAAAAGTGTAAAAAAGGGCCGGCCCAGTGGCGCACTCGGTAGAGTGCGGCACTTGGGAGCACGGCGGCGCTCCCGCCGAGGGTTCGGATCCCATATAGAGACCGGTCCGCTCACTGGTTGAGCGCGGTGCGGGCGCGACACCGAGGGTTGCGATCCTGTTGCCAGTCCCTGGTACGGGCACGACACTGAGGGTTGCAATCCCGTTACCGGTCACGAAAAAAGACCAAAAAAAAAAAAAAAATGTAAAAAAGACTGCGTGGACATGGTTAAATTCACAGGACCCTCAGTTCTTTAAGGATAGACCAATTGGCTGGTATCATCAGTTACAAAAGTGCCATGAACTTGGAGTTCATGTGGAGAAATAAAGCTTATATTTTTTTTATTTTCATCTTTTGATTCTATTTTTCCACAAACTCTTTGAATCTCTTGTGGTGCTCACTCACCTATTAAACTAGATGAGAGGAATAGCTTTTCCATGCTGGGGAGAAACCCTAAGTATTTGAGGCTTATTAATGAGACTGGTTGAAGTACAGTCCCACGTGGCCAGAAGCTACTGGGACATGAACAGCGTTGGCTGGCCAGTAGATCCAATGAGCCATCACTATGAAGAACCACGGTGGGAACTCACCATTTTCCACTATATACCCATTTATCCTCTCCCTCTCTTCTATTCTTTCCCTGTACCTGTCAATAGTCTAGACTTGCTGGTGACAGTAAGTAACTCCAGAGTTAAAGAGGTGAGAATACTTTGAAATAAATGGCTTCTTAAGAAACTATCCTAAGTATAAACTTAGGATATATTCTATATGTTCTATATTCTGTCCAAATATAGAACAAAAGAACACCATTATTTTTAACTCGTTAACTAGCCTCATAGAGGCAATGGAAAGATTTAAACACATTGGTAATAAAATTTAATATAGATCTATACAAACTTCTACACATAAGTTTAAATATAGTCAACAACACAAGAACGGGTTGGGAAGACTAGTGGAAATGCGATTCCACACTAAATTGTTGACCAAAAGCTAAAGGAAACAATAAAGTCATGTGGCTGCAAAAAAGGAGAAAAAAGAAGCTAAGAATGGATTTACAGAAAAGGAGGTTAATGGTCAAAGCACAGCTGGAATAATGGAGTCAGTTACAGGAAACCAAACCCATGTCAAGGGGTCTTTGACAACCTGGAGAACAACCCAGAAGAAAAAGCAGCAAGGATCCTATCTGGTCTAAACATGAAGTCCAAGAAACGAGAGTTAAAGAAAAAGGCAGTTAAATCTGGAAACAGAGATATAGGGCAGACATGGCAATGGTCTTCAGATACTTGCGGACTCTTAGGCCAACTGGGCAAGTCACTGGAAGAGGGATTTCAACTCAATATGAATTAAAATGAGAGATGTCCCACAAAATGGAAAGGAGCCGCTTTGTGATACAATTTTGATCACTAGAAGTACTGCGGAGGGACAGATAGAGGCCCCCTGGTCAGGAATGTGTACAAGGAGTTCCTGCATTAAGAAGTACTTCAGCTTGGATGATCACCATTGTCCTTCTCAGCTCAATAAAACAAACAAACAAAAAAAAAAAATCACAATAAAAACAGTAAAATTGACTGCCCAGAGTGTGGTCAATTCCTCCAACTTGAGCCATAAGCTCCTTATTGGGGACCTGCTGCTAATCACACACATGATGATCCGTTTTTACTCACAGCACTCCTGACACCAAATGCATGGAAGTTTTCCTCACACCAACCGATTCTCCACAGTCCTGGACACCAACTGGTTAACGCAGACCCCACAGGTTAAGGGCTCAGTCCTACCAGACTGCCCCCACTTCAGACGCCAGCTACAAATGGGGTGCCCAGGGTACTCACAATCCTACTCGGCCAACTACAAATTCTAGGGTTCCCACAACCCCCTCCCCAGGTTCAATAATTTGCCAGAACAGCTCATAGGACTCAGGAAAACAATTTACTTACTATTACCGGTATATCATAAAAGGACACAACTCAAGAATAGCCAAATGTTAGAGATGCATAGGGCAAGTGTGGAGGGGGACACAGAGCTTCCATGCCCTCTCTGGGGGTGCCACCCTTCCAGCACCAACTTGTGTTCACCAAGCCAAAAGCTCTCCGAACCCCACTGTTTAGGGATCTTATGGAGATTCCACTACGCAGGCGTGAGTGAGTAAATCACTGGCCATTGGTGATTAACTCTGGAGAAGAGGGTGGAACTAATCACATAGTCTGGTCTTTCTGGAGACCAGCCCCCATCCTGAAGCTATCTAGGGGCCCAGCCTCCAATCAGCCATTAGCACACAAAAGATATTCTATTACTCTGAGATTCCAAGGGTTTCAGTAGCTTCGTGCCAGGAACCAGGATAAAGACCAAATAGTATTTCTTATTGTCACATACATCTTGCACACAAACATAAAGATATGATTAGCCTGTTGCCTGAGCTAATCAGCCAGGCATGAGGAAATCAAAGAAGGGCTTATTTTTTAGTCCCAAAGCTGTGCCAGTTTGTTTTGTTTCTCTTTGGGGATGGCTGCTGATGGCAGGTGGGAAGAGGGAGCACAGAAGCACAACAGAAGGGGGATGCAATGTGCAAGCTGACATTTGGGGACACGCCCACCTGCCAGCCCATGGGCATCTGGTAAAGTGAATTTTAGCCTTGCCAGTCCTCAACTAAACCAGAACCATACCCAGTCAGGACCACCCTAATGCTAAAACATTATGGGAGACTTTGGCAGGGACCCAGAGCGATGCAAGAACTGTATCCACCATTAAATTATAATAATAATGGATACCATTTATTGAGTGTTGAGATCTTTTACCTGTCCATAATCCTGCCGACTGGGCCAATTGTCAAGCTATGGCTGGGTCTGGAGTTCACAGACCCCTCAAGCCCATTGTCCAGACTGGGTCACAAACCCTTCACATGCCAGGCTGGTCCCCAGACCCCTCACACGCCAGGCTGGATCACCAGACCCCTCACATGCAGGTCTATAAGCTAGGTAACCAGCAAACAGGTCCCTGGAGCCATAGGTTCGAGAACATGGCCACGCCACCCAGAAGCCTGAGGCAGATGCCAGGTCAGGGCACCACTGCAGGCGCACTAACTCCTCCCACACACACCTTCTTTACAAAGAATGCAACACACCACCCCCAACCAGATGGGCAAGTGAGGGGGTCTGATTAAATTATTCTATTTTCCCACCATTGAGCATCTACTACACCAGGCACTGTGCACGCATAATTGGTAATCATCATTGTCAAACTGGTAATGAAGATGCTCCACATGTTTTACAAAAGAGGACAAGGAAGCTCACATGCTAAGTGGCGCTCCCCAGGCCATGCAGCTGGTAAATGAAGAAGGACACGGACTCAGGTATATCTGGCTCCAAAATCATGGTCTTGGCATCACACCATGCCATGCCACCTCCAGTGGCTTCTTCCATTAAGTCCTCAGACTTCTGTTCAGAAAGAAGGTGTTTTATAAACATACATAAACATAAGTAGGCCAAAACCAACAGGTCTCAAAGCAAATGGCACTGCAGTCCGTACCACGCTGTGATGAAACATGCTCTCTCCTTTGTTTTATGAAGTCTGAGGTCTTGAAGAGACACATACGCAACTGCTCCCCACGCTTCAACCCGAAGGATTCAGTGTGTAAAAGCAGAGTGGGTCTTGTGCCAAGAAGTTGAAGTTGGTTTATTTTAGTCTCAGTGTTAAGACAGCCAGCACCAGGTTGAGACTGAGAAATGCTCCTTCTAATTAAAACTTTATTTTCAAACACATGTCACAGTTTCAACATGGTGAGAGTCATTTCTTTCTATGTGGATTTCTAAGAGTAGAAGCAGCTGCTTCTACTCAGAGTCTCTTCCATTCATTTTGGGACAACCAGAGGACCCCAAAGAGCAAAAATTCATTTTTATACCCAGTGCAAAAGCAACATGAGCCCTGGCAGCACATAAGAGAATTGCAAATTCAAGGACAGACTACTATTATAAATCTAGCTGATAATGCAAGAGGCACTTATTCATGATGGAGTCTGAACATCCAGTTGAGGAGCAGCCTGACAAATCTGCATGTCAGATTTGACATCAGAAATGACATCGTTTCTGATGAATGAAATCACCAGTCCCCAAGTGGTGGTAAATGACATCACCTGTCCCCAAGTGGTGGGAAAGCAGAGTCCAGCATGAGAACACCCAAGCAGATCCAAGGCAGCCTTAGAAAAAGGGAGTGACAGAGTATTATAGATCCCTGACCATTGCTGAAAATCAGAAAACCCACTGCTATAGACTTTATGTGCTCCCACAAAATCTGTACGTTGAAATCCTCACCCCCAAAGTGATGGGGTTTGGAAGTGGGGACTTTTGGAGGTGATTAGGTCATGAGGGTGTAGTCCTCATATATGGGATAAGTGTCCTTATAAGAGACCCCAGAGAGCTCCCTTGCCATCCCACCATGTGAGGATACAGCAAAAGTTGGCTGTCTATGAACCAGCAAGTGAGCCCTCACCTGAAACAAGTCTGCTGGCACCCTGATCCTGGGTTTCTCAGCCTCCAGAACTGTGTTGTTTATAAGCCACCCGGTCTATGGTATTTGGTTATAACAGCCAGAACTAAGAAGCCACTAAGAACACTGTACCCCAACTGCCTATCACTCTTCATGTCCCCCACTGGACTCCACAAAGAGAATACAGGGTGGGGACTGTGTCTACTTTGTTCCCTGCTCCATCTGGTTACACATACCCACATCTATGAGCTCAATACATCAACACATCAATATGTACTGATTGAATTACCGCCATGGATCTAGTGCTGTGGGTGGCCTCCAAACCCAGCTGCCTCCTAGGCAGAGACACTACCTAAATAGAAGCCCTTTTACCCCAGTGTGAAAATCAGGGAAAGGAACAAAAAGAAAGGAGCAGAATACTGTGGGTTTCAAATCCTTCGCCCACTACTTTGTATCCAGATAAACCTACACAAGACCCAGCTATTAAATCAGCCCCCAAAGTCCACAGCACTGGGCATCCTATAATCAGATTCCTGCTCACCCAAGAAGGGGACTCTACAGACTGTCCAGAACCCTGACCCCAGCCATAGTAATCTTCATATTCTGAGGCTTCTCTGGTATGGCTGGTGCTATGGTCTGAATGTTTGTGTCTCCTTAAAATTCATATGTTGAAATCCTAACCCCCAAGGTGATGGCATTAGGAGGTGGGGCCTTTGGAAGGTAATTAGGTCCTGAATAGCTGATTAGGCAGAGCCCTCATGAATGGATTTACTGCCTGCATAAAAAGAGGCTTGAGGACACGGAGACTAGGAGCCCTCTATGAACCAGGAAGCAGGGCTTCAGCAGACACCAAAACTGCCAGCTCTTCAATCTTGTTAGACTTCACAGCCTCCAAAACTGTGAGAAATACATTTGGTTTTTTTTGGGATTTACTGCCTGCATAAAAAGAGGCTTGAGGACACGGAGACTAGGAGCCCTCTATGAACCGGGAAGCAGGGCTTCAGCAGACACCAAAACTGCCAGCTCTTTGATCTTGTTAGACTTCACAGCCTCCAGAACTGTGAGAAATACATTTGGTTTTTTTTGTTTTTGTTTTTTTTTTGTCTTTTTTCGTGACCGGCAACGGATCGCAACCCTCAGTGTCGCGCTCGCAGCGGAACGGGATCGCAACCCTCGGTGTTGCCCCCGCTCCTCGCTCAGCCAGTGAGCGGCCGGTCTGCATGTGGGATCCGAACCCTCGGTGGGAGCGCCGCCGCGCTTCCCAAGCGGTGCACTGTAGCAGTGCGCCACCGGGCCGGCCCCAAATACATTTGTTATTGATTACTGATTATTGTTATTGATTAGCAGCCAAATTTCCGGTATTTTGTTAAGCAACCCAAGTGGGCTAAGACAGCCCTGTACTCAGTCAGAAAAGGATATTCCATCCATCTACCATTTGTGGCCAGGAACAGAGCCTCCAGGCAAAACTGCTTCTACAAGATAAAGAAGAGACCATTAGTGGAGAGATGGGTTGTATGAGCCACAAAGGTTGCCCTCAGGAACAGCACCAATCGTGGAATAATAAATCCACAGAACAGAGATTTAAGAGCAAGTCTGAAGCCCAAGCTGCCTTCCCAGAAGCCAGGCCACTCACCACTCCACAGCTTACACACATTCCAACAGATCCCAGGAAAGCAGTGGCAGGTGTTTCTGAGACATGGGCCATTCTCATCCTCCCATCTCTTACTATAGAGAATGTGCAATGATTCTGATACCAAGAGGTTGCACCATTGGGTGGACATTTTATAACTCACTGTGGCATTTTCTAAGAGCCTATACAATTCAGGTGGTAATCCCACAGCAAAAAAATAGAAACATTTAATGTCACTGTTGCTTGAGAGTGTAGAGATGGGAGGGGGGGAGAAGCCAAAGGGCTAATTCTGGGATTACGGGTCAAAATTTAGACCTGGAATCTCAAACTTCTAATGACCATATTATCTCTGCCGGACTCTGGTAGCCACCATTGCAGCTGGAACCTCAATACAGCTCTCACATCCCCAGAGACAGCCTGCCCTGAAGGGACAGGGGCTTGCACAGATTGTGTCCCAGAGAAGCAGCACAGTGCCACCAGCAACAACACAGACAGATACTGAGTGCCAGCCATGGGCCAGATACTAAGCGCCACGTATATTAGCACATTCGGTGCTCAGAACTTACTTGAGTAGTGGATGCAGCAGCATTTTCAGATGAGGAAAGTGAGGCATGAGGAGATTAAATCCCCAATGTAAGGTCACAGCCCAGCTCCAGAGCCTGTCCTCTCAGCTTTGTGCTGCCACCTAACCACATGCTATGGTTTCAATGTTTGTCCCCTCTGAAATTCATGTTGAAACTTAATCCCCATTGAATAGCATTAAGAGGGTGGAAAAGCCAACTATGGTATTTCAGAGGTGGAACCTTTGGGAGGTAATTAGGATTAGGTAGAGCATTACTGGTTTTTTAAGAGGAGAAAGAGAGACCCAGCTAACATGCTCAGCTCCCTCACCATGTCATGCCCTGCACCACCTCAAGACCCTGCAAAGTCCCCACCAGCAAGAAGGCCCTCACCGGATGTGCCCCTCTACTTCGGACTTCCCAGTCTCCAGAACGGTAAGAAATAAATGTAGTTTCTTTATAAACTACCCAGTTTTAGGTATTCAGTTATAGCAACAGAACACAAAATAAGACCCCACATATAGTTCATGGTTCATGATTCTCTGATGCTCAGATTCCAAGGGACCATCTTCAAAAACATGAACTGGTCCTACATGAGTTCAGGAAGCTGCACACCGATGAATGGAAATCAACAGCACATCCCATCCCTCCACCCTGTGATGATTCAATATTCAAAATGATTCTTGCCCACCGTAAAACATGAACTGTGTGGAGAGGGGCACCATGGGGCGCTGTTGACCTGGAATCCCTTCAGGAGGATTGAGGGCCTCCGCCATCCAGCACAGGGACAGCAAACGCTTTTCACTCCGGATCATTCTGGGACAGAATGAAAACACTTGCCCTCTGACAGCTGGTCAGTGGCCTCTGAGAAACTCCCACTGGCCCTCTGGAAGCCAGCTGTGCCACCATCATCCTGCCACTAAGCCCAAGGCTGGCATTCAGAACAACGAGCAGGAGAAATGACCATCCTGCTGTCCTAGGTCATCCTTTGGGGTCACGACAAGGGCACAAAGGCAGTGTCAGCAGCTCAGGCAGCCCTGCCTCCTTGTGCAAGCTTCATTTATGTCTGACAAATATTCTGTGTCTTGAGGTGCTGCTCCGGGCTTGGGCATGTTTTTTAACCATCTGACATTATATTTGACTGCCCCTCAGTGACCACTGCCCAGTCAGCCATTTCAATGAGTTTAGCAGTCAGGCCGGGGGGGGCTTCCCACTTCCTCTCCTCTGCTAAGGGGGGAATGGGGTGGGCCACCCTTCCTGATGGGAAGCCCAAGGACCATTATAGCCCAGCAGTCTTTGATGTGGGGGAGTCTCAGGACAGAAGCACTTTGTGCAAAGCTGCCTCGTCAATGGGTGTGACATCGCTGCTCAGTCCCTTGGATGCTACCTGAGGTGGCACTGAGACCTGCCTGCTCTGTGGCCCCTTTACCCAACTCCTCACCCGGGCCAAAAGAGTCTCGACGTGGAGTCAGGAAAGTACGGGCAGTGGCCCTGGCATGTAGTGACACAGCCACCGGCAGGTCTTTTCCCAGATTCTGAGACAGCTGGATCCTGCAGCTTCAACCCTTCCAGCAAAACATGTGACAGATATTCAGAGATTGGGAAAGGGGACAGTCAGAGCCTGTGCCTGACCGTCAAGGGTGCTGGTCAACCTGGCTGACCACCAGTTTTGTTCAGGATGGCTATGGGTAGCCCCAAGTAACAAATCCTGATTGGTCCAGACCAGGAGTTCAAAACCCAAGGAGATTGTGCCCCCCCCAGGGGGTATTTGGTGATGTCTGGAAACATTTGGGGGGGGGGGCCTACAGGCATCTAGTGGACAGAGCCCTATAATGCACAGGACAGCTCCCACAACAAAGAATCACCCAGTCCAAAACGTCAATACTGCCAAGGCTGACAACCCTGGCCTAAGCTACTTATGACATCCTGTTTTCCTCTGTCAAAAACAAGGTTTTTCAGTCCCACTCCACAGCTTAGGAAGGACGTGTGACAGACTTTGGTCACCAAGATGTATGAAAATGTCTACCAGGAAACATTAATGCTGGGCCCCAGACGGATACTCCAGAGATCTTCACAATTAGTCCTCACAACTGCCCTTATCCCCAATTCACAGGTTGGGAAATTGAGGCATTTAAAGATCACAGACTGATTAGAAGAGAGGCTGGAATTTGTATCCAAGCAGTTTGACACCAGAGTGTATTCACGGGGGGAAAAAATACAAAATTATATCTGTTCTCTGTGTGATCCTCATTATGTACTGACAGAAAAAAAGAAAAAGGGAAGGGGAGAGAAAGAGAAGGGGAGGGGAAAGGAGGGGAGAGGAAGGCAGGGAAGGTGGGAGAAGGAAGGACATAGACATATATGAGAAAAAAGA
>NW_007726359.1:509614-514590 GCF_000696425.1 Galeopterus variegatus
GGGAGCGCCGCCGCGCTTCCCAAGCGGTGCACTGTAGCAGTGCGCCACCGGGCCGGCCCCAAATACATTTGTTATTGATTACTGATTATTGTTATTGATTAGCAGCCAAATTTCCGGTATTTTGTTAAGCAACCCAAGTGGGCTAAGACAGCCCTGTACTCAGTCAGAAAAGGATATTCCATCCATCTACCATTTGTGGCCAGGAACAGAGCCTCCAGGCAAAACTGCTTCTACAAGATAAAGAAGAGACCATTAGTGGAGAGATGGGTTGTATGAGCCACAAAGGTTGCCCTCAGGAACAGCACCAATCGTGGAATAATAAATCCACAGAACAGAGATTTAAGAGCAAGTCTGAAGCCCAAGCTGCCTTCCCAGAAGCCAGGCCACTCACCACTCCACAGCTTACACACATTCCAACAGATCCCAGGAAAGCAGTGGCAGGTGTTTCTGAGACATGGGCCATTCTCATCCTCCCATCTCTTACTATAGAGAATGTGCAATGATTCTGATACCAAGAGGTTGCACCATTGGGTGGACATTTTATAACTCACTGTGGCATTTTCTAAGAGCCTATACAATTCAGGTGGTAATCCCACAGCAAAAAAATAGAAACATTTAATGTCACTGTTGCTTGAGAGTGTAGAGATGGGAGGGGGGGAGAAGCCAAAGGGCTAATTCTGGGATTACGGGTCAAAATTTAGACCTGGAATCTCAAACTTCTAATGACCATATTATCTCTGCCGGACTCTGGTAGCCACCATTGCAGCTGGAACCTCAATACAGCTCTCACATCCCCAGAGACAGCCTGCCCTGAAGGGACAGGGGCTTGCACAGATTGTGTCCCAGAGAAGCAGCACAGTGCCACCAGCAACAACACAGACAGATACTGAGTGCCAGCCATGGGCCAGATACTAAGCGCCACATATATTAGCACATTCGGTGCTCAGAACTTACTTGAGGAGTGGATGCAGCAGCATTTTCAGATGAGGAAAGTGAGGCATGAGGAGAGGCCACCAGCAACAACACAGACAGATACTGAGTGCCAGCCATGGGCCAGATACTAAGCGCCACGTATATTAGCACATTCGGTGCTCAGAACTTACTTGAGTAGTGGATGCAGCAGCATTTTCAGATGAGGAAAGTGAGGCATGAGGAGAGTAAATCCCCAATGTAAGGTCACAGCCCAGCTCCAGAGCCTGTCCTCTCAGCTTTGTGCTGCCACCTAACCACATGCTATGGTTTCAATGTTTGTCCCCTCTGAAATTCATGTTGAAACTTAATCCCCATTGAATAGCATTAAGAGGGTGGAAAAGCCAACTATGGTATTTCAGAGGTGGAACCTTTGGGAGGTAATTAGGATTAGGTAGAGCATTACTGGTTTTTTAAGAGGAGAAAGAGAGACCCAGCTAACATGCTCAGCTCCCTCACCATGTCATGCCCTGCACCACCTCAAGACCCTGCAAAGTCCCCACCAGCAAGAAGGCCCTCACCGGATGTGCCCCTCTACTTCGGACTTCCCAGTCTCCAGAACGGTAAGAAATAAATGTAGTTTCTTTATAAACTACCCAGTTTTAGGTATTCAGTTATAGCAACAGAACACAAAATAAGACCCCACATATAGTTCATGGTTCATGATTCTCTGATGCTCAGATTCCAAGGGACCATCTTCAAAAACATGAACTGGTCCTACATGAGTTCAGGAAGCTGCACACCGATGAATGGAAATCAACAGCACATCCCATCCCTCCACCCTGTGATGATTCAATATTCAAAATGATTCTTGCCCACCGTAAAACATGAACTGTGTGGAGAGGGGCACCATGGGGCGCTGTTGACCTGGAATCCCTTCAGGAGGATTGAGGGCCTCCGCCATCCAGCACAGGGACAGCAAACGCTTTTCACTCCGGATCATTCTGGGACAGAATGAAAACACTTGCCCTCTGACAGCTGGTCAGTGGCCTCTGAGAAACTCCCACTGGCCCTCTGGAAGCCAGCTGTGCCACCATCATCCTGCCACTAAGCCCAAGGCTGGCATTCAGAACAACGAGCAGGAGAAATGACCATCCTGCTGTCCTAGGTCATCCTTTGGGGTCACGACAAGGGCACAAAGGCAGTGTCAGCAGCTCAGGCAGCCCTGCCTCCTTGTGCAAGCTTCATTTATGTCTGACAAATATTCTGTGTCTTGAGGTGCTGCTCCGGGCTTGGGCATGTTTTTTAACCATCTGACATTATATTTGACTGCCCCTCAGTGACCACTGCCCAGTCAGCCATTTCAATGAGTTTAGCAGTCAGGCCGGGGGGGGCTTCCCACTTCCTCTCCTCTGCTAAGGGGGGAATGGGGTGGGCCACCCTTCCTGATGGGAAGCCCAAGGACCATTATAGCCCAGCAGTCTTTGATGTGGGGGAGTCTCAGGACAGAAGCACTTTGTGCAAAGCTGCCTCGTCAATGGGTGTGACATCGCTGCTCAGTCCCTTGGATGCTACCTGAGGTGGCACTGAGACCTGCCTGCTCTGTGGCCCCTTTACCCAACTCCTCACCCGGGCCAAAAGAGTCTCGACGTGGAGTCAGGAAAGTACGGGCAGTGGCCCTGGCATGTAGTGACACAGCCACCGGCAGGTCTTTTCCCAGATTCTGAGACAGCTGGATCCTGCAGCTTCAACCCTTCCAGCAAAACATGTGACAGATATTCAGAGATTGGGAAAGGGGACAGTCAGAGCCTGTGCCTGACCGTCAAGGGTGCTGGTCAACCTGGCTGACCACCAGTTTTGTTCAGGATGGCTATGGGTAGCCCCAAGTAACAAATCCTGATTGGTCCAGACCAGGAGTTCAAAACCCAAGGAGATTGTGCCCCCCCCAGGGGGTATTTGGTGATGTCTGGAAACATTTGGGGGGGGGGGCCNAGGGGAAAGGAGGGGAGAGGAAGGCAGGGAAGGTGGGAGAAGGAAGGACATAGACATATATGAGAAAAAAGACAGCAAAAAGATCAAATTGTTAACAGCAGCTATTAACAGTGATGAAATTATGGGTAACTTTTGTTTGCTTCTCTGTACCTTCCTGTATTTTCTATATTCTCTCCAGTGGAAATACATTTTACAATCAGAAAAAAAATAATGAAACAAAAATACCTCCCAAGCACACATTTCAAGACTGTGGCCAGCACCAGGCAACTATAAGATAGTAATGATAGCTGTGCTGAGGAAAGTGGCACAGATCCCCCTTGGGGAGGGGGGGGGGCCCACCCTGATTGTGCGGACCCATCACAGCCTCGGTGACAGCTGGCAATGAGAAGCTGTCCCCAGGAGGCTGTGCTCACAGCATACATGCAAGAGACTCGCTCCTGAGCAAAGACACTGCCCTGCATCTGAGACAGCTTGTCAGCTCCTCATCCATCTCAGAGTGCAAGGTACCCAGAGAGGAGAGCCATGGAGATGGGAGGGCAAACCCCTGCCCCACGACTGTTTTGTTATTACTCTTTTTAACTAAGAGAAGGCAGGTCGTTCTCCCCCTGTGATCATGGTTTGGAGTCATCATGAGGCCCTCTCTAACTCCACCTCATGTAAAATGATTAAGTGGCTTCATAGTCACAAAAAGTTCCTGCAGATATCCTAAAATTTCAGGAAGAATCTCTAAAGTTTAAGATATCACACCCCCAAATACAGTGATTCAAAATACCCAAATATCACCATTGGGTTAGGCGAGGACTAAAGTGATTGTTTTTTAGGCCATCAACAGACCTAGACCATCTTTTAAAAAAATAATAATGAATTCCTAGTTGCCTTCCCAAGAGCCACCCCTGGACGCCTCCCTCTTGCCAACAGAACACTGTGCTCTCCACCCCCAGCCTGAATAAGACCTGATATAAACCAGTGGGAGAATCCCCTTCCCCTTGCCTGTGATTGGTTGGGGCTGGCCATGTGACCCAGCTGCAGCCAATGGAACAAGAGAGGAAGTCTGCTGGGCAGTTCTGGGGAGTTCAGTTTCTTTACGGATCAAAGGAGGTGAACTAGAGGAAATGCCTGTCTTTTCTGGCCAAGTGTTGTTGCAATTACTAGCAGTGCTGCAACTCCAGCTGCCATTCTTGCCACTGTGTAGAAATAAGCCCAAGGATCCAGCAAAAAATGGAAAAAAAATGCAGCAAAAACTGAAAAGAACTCATGATTCTAATGCCATCAATTAACCTTGGAACCATCATGTGAGATACTAAACCCCAACTTGTTTAAGGTACGTTTAGTTGGATCTCTTGTTTCCAGCTGCCGAAACGATTCTAACTGATAAGACCCTATACTAAAGCTCATTACTAAGAGTCTGGGGTCTTACAGACACCTTAGAGCCAAAAGAGAATGTGTTAGAGTTGGCTGGTTGGCTCAGCTGGTTAGAGCGCAGCCTAAACAACACAAAGGTTCACGGGCTGAGATCCCTGTACTAGCCAGCCGCAATAAATAAATAGTTTAAGTGGGTTCCTGGCACTTATAACAACAACAACAAAAAAAAAACACATTATCAAATCTCGGTTTAAATCAGTTTCTTGTTAAAAAAAAAAAACGCAATAAATAAATAGTTTAAGTGGGTTCCTGGCACTTATAACAACAACAACAAAAAAAAAAACACATTATCAAATCTCGGTTTAAATCAGTTTCTTGTTAAAAAAAAAAAAAGAGAGAGAGAGAGAGTGTCAGACTGTCCAGACCAGATCCTCAGCAAGGCAGGAAGAGGACAGGTGACTAGAACACTTCATAATGACTTCCTGTCAATTACCAATCTGTTTCCCAACTCGACCTCCTCCACACCCTGACTGTAACTCACTGGAACCGAAGGTGAAGCAACTGGCATCCTTTAAGGCATACTCATGCAGTAGAAAATGGATGGTTTATAGCCACCCAAGAGGAGTGATAAAAGCCAGGATTCAAAAGATCTCCTTGCGGGCTGGCCAGGTGGCGCACTGGAGAGTGTGCCGCTTGGGAGCACGGCGATGCTC
>NW_007726359.1:515014-564320 GCF_000696425.1 Galeopterus variegatus
CCTTGCGGGCTGGCCAGGTGGCGCACTGGAGAGTGTGCCGCTTGGGAGCACGGCGATGCTCCTGCGGAGGGTTCGGATCCCATGTGGAGACCGGTTCCCGCTTCCTTGCGGGCTGGCCAGGTGGCGCACTGGAGAGTGTGCCGCTTGGGAGCACGGCGATGCTCTGTGGAGGGTTCGGATCCCATGTGGAGACAAGTTCCCGCTCACTGGCTGAGCGTGGTGCGGGCGCAACACCAAGGGTTGCGATCCCATTACCGGTCAGTAAAAAAGACAAAAAAGGAAAAAAAAAAAAAAAGATCTCCTTGCTTTAGCAATTCATAGACTACCAACTGCTGAAAGTCATCCCCAAATTTAGACTTTAAATAAATTCATTGATAAATCTGTAAGATTCTGGAGAAGAACTATCCTCCAAAGCAATTTTTTCAAGGAATGGAGGGCGATGGGAGACACAGCGGTAGGTAACACTACAGAAATCATCTTGTTAAAGATATAAGTTTCATGTAGGACTCTCCCCTCTCAGAAAACGCACATAAACAAATGGTAACATCATTCGACTGGATAGAAAATCTCTCTCCTACAAGCTTGCAAGTTTATTCTTCAAGAACTAACTTTCTGAGACATCGTCATTAAAAGCAATTAAGACACACATACACACGAAAATGTTAAAGTGAAAAACATCTATCTATCACATTACATATACACTGATTACAAAAAATAAAGTGCATATGTGCTCAATGAAAAGACAAAAGGAATTTGGACAAATAAAGATCCTTCAGATGTGTTTTAATGAAGTTGCTAATTAAAATATGTATGTTTTTTAATCAAGTAGTTTAAGTCGATAATGAATATATTATGTTCCCAGACTCTCCAGTACTTGAAACTGTAAATTCACCAAAACCATAGTGACCTTCTTACCCTTACTAAGCCCAATCCTGTAAATATCTAGTGACCTTCTTACCCTCACTAAGCCCAATCCTGTAAATATCTGAGGGACAACTACTTGCGAGGTATGATGCAGGTTCTGAGATAGGAAGGGCTCAGTTTCCCAGAGACTGGCTCTCAGACCACTCCTCTGATTCTCAAACCACTCTCCTGGAGCTCGGGCCACTCCCCTGGGCCCTGAACCAGAAAAGAGCTACTGTTGGCGTGTTGCACCTGTTTTCAAGCACCAGGGCAAGACCGAGACCCCGGCAGGCAAACTCGATCAACAGGGCTGGTTGAGCATGCGCAGATTAGGAGTTACATAAGAGTTACAAAACTGGGAACCACCCCCTTAGTTAAATATTCATAGAGGGCATGAAAATAATGCTTTCACTTTCTACTGATTCTTCCCTTGAATTCTTTCCTGCAGCAGAGTCAAGAACCTGGTAGAGGACAGGGTTGAGAGGTCAGTAACCTAACCTACCCCAGACCCTCTCCTCCGTTATCAGTTCCACAAAGAATTCAACTGTATTTCAGATACAGGGAAGGTGGGAAGGAGGATGAATTTAACCTCCTAAGAATGTGTGATCTAATTAGGAGAGGGAAGTATGAGAAGGGTAAATACCCACATACATAACACAAGACACACAAACAATGAATGATTAAAAAGAGACATGAAATAATAGAGGGCTTTAAATGAAGAAGAGATCTTATTAAACTTTGATAATTTCAGGAAAGGCTTTGTGAAAGATGTAGCATTAGAAATGGATCCTTAAGGATGGAATAAATTAAGTGGACTGGTAGAGGATAGCAGTAGCTGAAAGCAAAGGCAAAGAACCGAAAACTTGAAGAAGAATTTGGAGAGCAGTGCACAGTACCAAGGTGGGCTGGAATGCAGGGTATGTATAGGCTAATCATGGATTAAAAAAAAAAAAGATGGCAAGACCTAACAGGACTAGATGCCAGGCTGAGGCTCCTGCCTTGGTTTGATAAGCAATGGATGGTTAGGAGAGAAGAGTCTGTCTTGGCAGCCGCATATCAGAGCTGCACTTTAGAGAAACAAATCCAGCAGCAGCAGGCACCACGGTCTGGAGCTAGAGAAGAGATCAATGGAGGCCTCTGCACTAATTCAGGACAGAAGTATGGAGGGGACAACAGGGCTGGCAGCAGAGCTGGCCCAGCACAGGCAGCTCCACAAATATTTGTTAAACTGAACTAGGTATCTTGTGGACAGGAAATGGATCTCATTTATTTCTGCAGTCTCTTCATTTCTGCAGCCTCTTAGGGCTCTGATGAGCACACATTAGGCACTAACTAATTATGCTGGTTCCTCCTGCCCCCTTTTCCCTCTGCAAGTGATCCAGTCCAAGAAGCAGAGAGACAAAGCGCCAAGGATCAAGGAAACCCTCCTTCTTTCCATCTGTAGAGCTACGGCTGAGTCTGAAGCTCATAGACCCCTCAAGTCCATTCACAAACCTTTCACATGCAGCTCTATGAGCTAGGTAACAGAAAAAAGGTCCTTGGAGCCATGGTTGAAGAAAGAATAGTCTTTATTTCTAAACACGAGCTCTCTGCCGACCAGCAGTTCAGAGTCACTGCCTCACACACTCTGAAGAACACACAAGAATAGCAACAAACTAAAAATACATGAGCACGCCTGCATACTAACTCCACCCCTACACAACTTGTTTACAAAGAATGTGCTGCACCACCCCCAACTGGACCTGAGATGAGGGGGCCTGACCAAACTATTCCATTTTCCTCACACCATCCCATGAAGAATGCTCTTTCTCTGGAAGCAAACATGAAGAAAGTACAGAAGCTCAACAAACACTACAAAAAAGGCTAAAGAGGGAAGGGGCTGTGGGTCCAAGAAAGAAAACCTTATCAGCGTGATATGAAAAAACTACAATGCTTTCCACCTCTTTGCTCCAACATGGGAAAAGTCACTGTAGATTAGTCCTAAAAACTAACAAAAATGTATACCCATACAACAAACATAAAATAAGGCTTGGAGAAAAGTGTAATTGAAGTGCAATGTGGTTAAAGGTTCTCAGAGTATGTGTGAGGATATCCTGTCCTTAGGGACGACACCCTCCAGTGTGAAGTACTCAGGTAACAAAGAGATATGATGTTTCCAATGTACTCTAAAATAGATCAGAAAAACATAGTGTGTGTAAGTGTGTATATATATGTGTGTGCGAGAATAAATGTGTCAGGTGTAAATGTGTGTGAGTATATATTTATATACATGGGGAGAGAATTATAAAGCAAATGGGACAAAATTCAAACAAGTGGTGAATTCAGTTACAGGGTATATGTCTTTGTGTCTTTGTGCTGCTACAACAAAATATCTGAGACTGGGTAATTTATAAAGAACAGAAATATATTTCCTGACAATTCTGGAGCCCAGGAGTCCAAGATCAGGCACCAACAGGTTCCACTATTTCGTGAGGGCTGCTCTCTACTTCCAAGATGGCACCTCGAGGTTGTGTCTTCCAGAGGAGAGGAGCACTGTGTCTTCACATGGCAAAAAGCAGAAGGGCAAGAGACGGCAAAGGCTCTGTGAAGCCTCTTTTAAAGGGTCCTAATCCCATTCATGAAGGATGAGCCCTCATGGCCTTAAAGGTCCCACCTCTTCGTACCATCTCATTGGCAACACCAGAATTTTGGAGGAGCCACATTCAAAGCACAGCAGTATATAAAAGTTTTTTATACTATTCTTGCACCTTTCCAAGAGACGGCAAAGGCTCTGTGAAGCCTCTTTTAAAGGGTCCTAATCCCATTCATGAAGGACGAGCCCTCATGGCCTTAAAGGTCCCACCTCTTCGTACCATCTCATTGGCAACACCGGAATTTTGGAGGAGCCACATTCAAAGCACAGCAGTATATAAAAGTTTTTTATACTATTCTTGCACCTTTTCTATAAGTTTGAAATAATATCAAATCAGATAGTTACAAGAGGGAGGAAACTATATACTAGTAAGATCTTCAGAATACGCTAAGTGAAAAAAATGATGCAAAATGCGATGTATGGAATGTTAGCATTTGGATAAGAAGAAAGGGGGAAAAGATAGATATAGATATAAAGTTATTTGTATATATCTGCAATGACACCGGTAACATTAGTTGTTTCTCTGTAGGGGCAAATAGGATAGTTGGGGGACAGGAAAGAGAGGGAGACTTTTCATTATAAGCTCTTTTATACATTTTGAATTTTGAACCATGTGAATATATTGCCTATTCAAAATATAAATAAAGTAAAATTACTTTTTAAAAAATGTTGAAGGCAAATAATAGTGCAAGCAGACAGTTTGGTGTAGCTTAGACCAGAGAAACATGAGAAATGGGATAAAAGCCACCTGGCAGGGTGCTGCCCAGATGTGACCCCATGGGCCACTGTGCTTGGAGAGCCGCCTGTTTAGAAAGGGCTCATTCCAGACAAGCAAAGCTGGAGGCTTGGAAAAGCATGTTCTTTTTTTTTTTCCCCTTTTTGTCTTTTTTACTGACCGGTAACGGGATCGCAACCCTCGGTGTCATGCCCATACCAGGGACCGGCAACAGGATCGCAACCCTCGGTATTGCGCCCGCACCGCGTTCAGCCAGTGAGCGGGAACCGGTCTCCACATGGGATCCGAACCCTCAGCGGGAGCGACACACTCTCCAGTGCACCACTGGGCCGGCCCGAAAAAGCGTGTTCTATTAAGTTTCAGCCTAGACTGGATAGAATTTTCCCATAAAATAAATTATGTGATTTACTTACAGCAGACGATTCCCCATAGCCCTGTTCCCAAGCTGATGTTGCTTGCTCTAAGATTTAATCATCTGACACACCGGTACATCTGTCCTTCATTTCACTGCCACAACCTGCTAAGCCCTGGTGAGACAGTCCTGGGAGCAGGTGGAAACCCATTCCTCAGTGGGACAGACCTGAATATAAACAGCATCCAGTCACCCTCCCCTGGAGGTAACGGCCAATAAGCCATTCAGTGCTATGTCACTGAAGTACAGAGACTCTTGGATCTAACCAATATCTTTAAGAGTTTTCCAAACTGATCATAGATGATTCCAATGATGGGCAATTAAGAATGGGGAAAATGAACCTTCTCTTTGCTAGCTTACACTCACCATCTGTTAAACTTCGTGGGAATTGAGCAAGTTCTCAGACAACAATAGTCTAACCAATATCTTTAAGAGTTTTCCAAACTGATCATAGATGATTCCAATGATGGGCAATTCAGAATGGGGAAAATGAACCTTCTCTTTGCTAGCTTACACTCACCATCTGTTAAACTTCGTGGGAATTGAGCAAGTTCTCAGACAACAATAAAAAGAGAAGAAGACTCTACAGTTTGGAGAAGCAAGATTGAGAGGTGGTGAGCTCATCATTCCAGCTGTCAGAGCACCAGCAGGGGACCCCGCGGTACCTTCTCTCCCTTGAAGAAACCCACGGCTGCTCTCAGAGACAAGATCCCAGCTCCATTACTCACTCTCAAGTGTCTGGGGGAATATTCCATTGGGCACACCTGTGTATGTTTATGCCTGAAAACTGCCACATGAACTGTCATCAGAAATGTATTTGAAAAGGGGTAGGGAGATAGTGAGAAAGCAGGACATGGGTTAAGAAAAGAGGATCCTTCTCTCCCAGAACATTAAGATAATGGGACCCAATTATTGAGCAAAGACACATTGAGCATTGACTCTGTCAGTGACAAAGCCCTGAAAGACATAGCTGAGGAGCTCCCAGTCCAGCAGAAGGACACAAACATCAATGATTAATAACATGAGACTGGAACATACTTGCCCCATCTCCCTGGGGTGCTACAAAGAAGGCACACACTTGTGGGTGATGCACCTTAACAAAGACAGCAAAGAAGCAAAGAAGGAGGGGCACTAAGCTTGGGTTCCAGCCCAGCCCCCCACTGACAGGCTGCACATGATTGGGCCAGTTACCGGATGCCTGTGACTCAGTTTTCTCATCTATAAAATGGAAATAACACCTACCTTCAGAAGGTGACATTCAAAGTACCTAACACAGCACCTGCCATATAGCAGACCCGTGGTCAATGAGGTTCCTCTCCCTTGTCAACTTACACCAGGCTCAGTACATAAATCCTCTGTCAGGTGTTGAATTGTGTCTTCCAAAAAGATATGTTGAAGTTCTAGCCCCCAAAATCTTAGAATGTGACCTTATTTGGAAATAGGTCTTTGCAGATGTAATCAAGTTAAGATGAGGTCACACTGGAGCACAGTAGGCCTTTGATCTGATACCATTAGTGTCATTGTAAGAAGTGGGAAGAGACACAGAGACCCACAGGGAGGAGACAGCCATGTGACAATGGAGGCAGAGATTGGAGTGATGCAGCCACAAGACTACAAGGAACTACCAGGACTGCCAGAAAACCACCAGAAGCTGGAAGAGGCATGAGACAGGCTGGCCCACAGAGCCCTCAGAAGAACCAACACGCTGGCACCTTTATTTCACACTTCTGGCCTCCAGAACTGCAAGAGAATAAATTTCTGTTGTTCTAAGCCACTCAGTTTGTGGTATGTTGTAATGGCAGCCTGAGGACACCAACACATCCTCCTCCTCTCCCCACCTTTTAAGGAAAAATGAAATTCCTGACTCGCCCGAGGAAACAGGACACTTTTACAGACACAACTAGTCAAGAACATCCCAAGAAAGGCTCCCTCCAGTAACGAGCCTGCGCAGAAGAAAGCGAAAGGGGAGTCTTGGTCCTTCTTTTTGGTTTTCCTGCCTCCTCCTCCCCGCCCCACTCCTATCGGGAACCACCACCATTTTTGGTTGTTCATGCTTCCCAAACAGACGAAGACTCAGCTAAAGAATGACCTTCAGATGCAGTCCAGGAGGCCAGGACCACACACCCCACCACTGCAGAGGCTGGCTCGCACCCCAGAGGCCCCACAAGCTCTGCCCCCTCAGCAACAGTGGGGGCAACCTCTTGGGGGGTGGTGAGGGGCAGGTCAGATTTTTCCATAAAGTCCACTCTCAGTAAACCTCAGGTCAATCAGGATGGGAAGAAGGGGTGAAAGAGTCAATCCAAAGCAGAAAGTCGCTTTTTTAGATGTCTACACAGCAAGAAGGAAAAGAAGCGATGCTTGGCCTGATTCACCCTACCAGAGTCACCCAAGCCCATTGCCTTCCTTTGACCTTTCGACTCTACCTGTTATCCAGCAACATAAAACTGGAATTCTCACTGGAACCCACCAAATCCATGAAGTGGTTTTTACCAGTAACAAAGAAGCCATTTTCTGGGAAATGAGAGTCCAACAGGCTGAATGCCCAGTCACCAGCCACCAGAGAATTCAATTAGAGTAAGACTAATGAGGACTGGGCACCGCCTTGGCCAACTTAGATGTTCTCCCCCCTCCCCATCCCACCAGATTTCCCAGGTTCCACCCAGCTGTTCTGACAGCTCAGGGGAAAGTTCCAGTGTCAAGGAATTCAACTGTACAATTAATGACTCCATAGCCCAGTTCTAATAAGGTTACCAAACCAGTTGGCCAGGTGACATACCTTAGAAAACAGTAAAAGGAGAAATACCCGAGAGGATGCTTTAGGGCCCACAGTCCCTGTCAGAAGGAAAGCAATTGTAAGAAGGCATTGATTTCTGTGTCCACTACTACCACCCACCCATCCGCCCCCCACTTCCGACGCCCAAATCTGGGGCAGCACCATGAACTAAGGGTAGGATTTCAGCTAGAGAAGAGAAGACCATGATGCCTAGAGAATGGGTCAGGTGAGAGAGGTTCTGCTTCATTCAGAAAGCTGCCTTAATATGTTTATGTTTTTTGCCCAGAGCATGTGTCTTTGGTTTCCTGGATCAGCCTGGAGTACACCTTTGACACATTTCGTAGCTTCCCCTCACGCTCAGATCCTAATTATTCAAGGGTTGCTAATCCAGGTGGCAGAACTCTCCCATCTTGGCTGCCTGCCATTTCCTGCTTAGGGGCATCTCCATCGGAGAGAGAGCAGAGGAAGTTTAGAGAAAGGCAATCAGCCGAGCCTTGAGTTAGGATGGTGAACTTGCCTTGGCTAGAGCCAACTCAAAAATGAAAAAAAGAAATATAAAGGAAGGAGACCTCAGAGAGGGGAACTCGGGAATCTTAGAGTATTTCATTGCTAGGGATCATCTGAGTTCCCTACATGTTTTATACTTAAGAAATCTGGGCATTGAGAATAGCCCAAAGTCACAAAGCTGGTTGCTGTGAATGGACTCATCAGGCCTTCTGTCCCCAGATGGGCACTCCTTGCCCCACCTGCCTGTGATGAATGCACAGGGATGGCAGGAAGCCTGATCATGACTGAGGACAAAACACATTCAAGTTGAGTCTTTAGAAGACAGAATGAACACTGAAAGAGGCCTTGCGAGCTGTGGTTCACTTTGATGACAATAGTCAAATCTTGGTCACACGCATTCAGGGAAGAGGACAATTAAACCAATTACAGTACATTGAAAAATCTGATGCTTAGCTTTGAAAAGTGGTACATACCCAATTCCACCCTCCCCAGAGAGGCGATCCCTGTTCCCCAGCGTTCACACCACAAGGGCCAGCGTCACCCGTCACCCTGCCCCAAATTTATTCTGGTGAATTCAGTTAGTGCAAACACACTCTGCAAATAAGCAACTCCACTTGTCACCCTAAAAAGACACATCCCAGACCCCGAACGGGAAAACCCAAGATCTGCTGAGTGTGAAGCGAACATATGTGTCTCCTCACTGGTGTCCCAAGGGTCCCCCGTCTGGACCTCCAGCACTACTTCCGGCATCACAGTAAAGTCCACCATCAGAGGACTGAAGGAATTGAAGGACCAGCAGAAGCTCTGCTATTTGAGACATCACCACATGAGATATCACCACCATTTGAGACATCACTAGCCTATAATAAATGAGTTAATTTATATAAATAAATAAAATACACACACACACACACCAGAAGGGCCTGCCCTTGCCTGTCACACTGCCCCAAGTCTATTCTGGTTCCATATATATATGAGGCCAAACTATGCACTTCCAACTCCAAATTCTAAGAATACTTTGGTAGGCTAAATATTCCAAATATTCCAGTGGAGAACTTGGGACCAGCCCATCCACTGTTCCAGAGATCTCTAATGCTTATCAGATATCACTTGTGAGTAGATAAAGGATGACCTGTCTCTCCTCTCAATCCCTGCCGAACAGTACAGCAAACAGGAGCCTGGCTCTTCCAGAAGAAGCATGACCCATCTCCAGGTTAAGTGTGAGTAAGCTAAGGGTTGGCATGTTGTCTGTCTTGACTTGCTAGGGAGCTACAGGTTCCTGCTTGCCAACACACATACGATGGGGCAACCCAGGACTACAGTGAACACCAGTCTGAGACGAGTTGAATTTGCAGGCAAAAGGGAGGTCTGATTTAACCTTCCCAGAGATACAATGGATCAGCCAGAAAAGTGCACATACCGGCTGAGGAGCAAGGAATCCAGTTGTCTGGAGTAACTCATTCTCTTATACTTTTCAAGGATGGGTTGTCACTTTGTCAAAAAGAAGGTGGCTCTGAGGAGTTCAAGTTCCCTACCTGGCCATTTCAGAAGCCACCCTGAGAACAATATACCACTCCTGCAAGTTCAAAGATGCCAGTATAAGAAACAAAAGCAATATGGGTGGCCGGGATTGAGGGCCCTCTTCTGTTAGTTTTGAAATGATGACAACATGAAAACTTCCAAAGTTGGGAAACCTCCTATCTCCTAGTTAATTCAAACCAGTGGAACTAAGGCTACTTCTCCAAGAGAGTGTCTCTGAGTGCACAAGGGCTGATGAGTTCTGCAGCAGAGGGGAACTGCAGGAACCCAATTCAGTTTTTCTACGTTCAGATCCTGAGTCATCTCTTCCTTCTTCGGATGTTAAGTAGAACTCATTAGCCTACATTTTTTGCAGGATTTGATATTTGCTAATAACCGCTCTTCTGCCCATACAGGAAACATTTAGAGGAACCTGACCCTTGTCTGTTAAAGCTAAGAACTCAATTGCTGATTGCTATGGTCTTCTCCGCACCATAGATATTTCTCCCCTGACACGGAAAGAGGAGTGATCCCACTTTAAAAAATTAGCAAGTACCCTCAACAAATTTTTTATTAATCTCTGACAGCCTTGCACTGGAGACCTCAGCAGTACCAAAAATGAGAAGATATAATCCCCGTGATAAAGGGCTTTAGAATAGAGAAGGAATGAGGACTGTGTGGGCCTGGAGCAGTATCCCATGGTATATAGCTAAGAACAAACCAGGTTTAGTCCCAACTCAGCCACTCAGTAGCTGGTGACCACAAGGTCAAGCAAGCTACTTAGGCACTCAATTTCCTTGTCTATAAAATGAGATCATGTATCCACCTCACAGTGTTGACATAGGCTTCAATGATATAACTTATGCAAAAAACTTAGCTATATACTGATATTATCAGCATGAATAATTAGAATACAGGACCAAGCAGTATACGTCTTAAAAGAAAGATATGAATGGCCAAAGAAATTTTAAAACTACAAGACCTGGCAACTGAGTAACTTAAGGAGTAAAGGGCGATCAAGAAAAAAAAATTAAATATATTCTTCTTAAGCCAACTAACTGATGACATTCACAAACACTGAGAATCCTTGACCTAAGAGAAGATTGCTTCAAATCAGGCACACTCCGGAGCCCTCAGAATTAGGAGAGTACTCACTGAGTGTACATGTTGTAGAGAATCGTGAAAAAAAAAAAAAAACAGTAAATCAGCATTACCTTGTTAGATGCTTAAAACCTCTGAAGATTTTTGAGCTGGAAAGATCTTCAGAGGTTACTAGTCCCGCTCCTTTTAAAAGCTGATGTCAGCAAAAGGAAATGATTGATTTGTTCGAGGTCCCTCAGCTTGTGGGAGACAGAGCTCTGATGACAACCCCAGCACTGAGGGCCACCCTGGTGGTTTTCTGCCCAATCCAACTACTTCTCTCCACAGCAGACAGCAGGCAGCTCGGGCTGCCTCTCCACCCATCCTTTCCTCTGTAGCACACTCTCCTGTATCATACTCTCTAAACACTCTCTCTCTCTCACGCACACTCACACACACGCACGTGTGCATGCCTGCAGCTTTTGTGTTTGTATGTGTGTTCTTCCACATCTTTTTCTTTAATTATGGTAAAATGCACACAGCATAAAGTTTACCATTTTGACCCTTTTTAAGAGTACAGTTCGGGCCGGCCCGGTGGCGCACTGCTACAGTGTGCCACCTGGGAGCGCGGTGGCGCTCCCGCCGAGGGTTCAGATCCCACATACAGACCGGTTCCCGCTCACTGGCTGAGCGAGGTGCGGGCGCAGCGCCGAGGGTTGCGATCCCGTTGCCGGTCCCGGTCCGGTACGGGCGCGACACTGAGGGTTGCAATCCATTGCCGGACACGAAAAAAGACAAAAAAAAAAAAAAAAGAGTACAGTTCACTGGTGTTAAGCACATTCACATTGTTGTACAAACATCACCAAACATCAGAACTCTTTTCATCTTGCAAAACTGAAAGTCTGTGCCCATTAAACACAAACTCCCTTGAATTCGACTACTCTGGGGATCTCATATAAGTGGAATCAGGCAGCATTTGTCTTCTAGTGACTGGCTTATTCCATTTAGCATAATGTCTTCAAGGTTCATCCATGTTGCAGCATGTGTGAGAATTTCCTTCCTTTTGGGGGGAGAGTGGGAGAGGAAGTGGGGAAAACAAGCAATTGATAAAAGGACACAAAAATCAACTACATTGTATTTTGATAAATTAAAATATAAAAGATAATAAAAATTTAAAAATTAAAAATTAAAAAATGGTTTTTAAAAAGAATTTTCTTCCTTTTAAGGCTGAATAATATTCCACTGTGTGTATATACACATATTCCTTATCCATTCATTTACCCATAGACACTTAGGTTGCTTCCACCCTTTGGCTATTGCAAATAATGCTATGTGCATGGATGTGCAAGTATCTCTTCAAATCCCTGCTTTCAATTCTTTTGTGTATATACCCAGAAGTGGGACTGCTGGATCATATGGTAATTCTATTTTTAATTTTTTGAGGTACATGTATCTTTTCAAAATTATATCACACTTCTCCATAACTACAAGTAAATGAAAAATAAGTTTTCTTTTTTATTCAACTAATGTTCATTCAGCTCCAACTATAAGCTAGGCCTCAGGCTAGGAACCAGGAATACAATCAATCATGAGGTAAAGTCATGTTCCCCTGTCTTCTTGGAGCTTACAGTCTAGTGGGACAGATAGGAATCAGATCACAGGCAAATATCTGGGACAGACAGATAATAGTAAAATTGATGCAGGCAGCAGTAACACTGACATCAATCATATCATGGGAAGGAACTTTAGAGTGGCAACCCAGGGTGGATCTGTATTGTGGGTTGAATTGTGTGCCCCAAAAAGATACATTGATCCTAACTTCCAGAACTTGTGAATGTGACCCTATTTGGAAATAGCATCTTTACAAAAGTAATCAAGTTAAGATGAAGTTGTACTGGATGAGGGTGGGACCTATTCAAACGACTGGTGTCCCTACAAAAGAAGGAAATTTGGACAGAGACAGACACAGGAAAGATAGGAAGATGAAGAAAGAGGCAGAGACTGGACTGATGCAGCTGCAACATGGGAGCCACCAGAAGCTGGAAGAGGGAAGAAGGATCCTACCCTAGAGCCTTTTGAGGGAGCACAGCCCTGCCCACACCTTGATCTCGGACTATGAGCCTCCTGAACTGTGAGAGAACAATCTCTGTTGTTTTAAGGCACCCTGTCAGTGGTATTTTGCTACCACAGCCCTAAGAAACTACACAGGGTGAAATGTGAAAACGCCAGTTGTCAGGCTCTTACCTGCCAGTAATCCTCTAATGACTGGGCCAATTGTTGAGCTAGAGCTGGGTCTGGAGCTCCCAGACCCCTCAACCCCATTCACAGACTGGGTCACAAACCCTTCATACGCCAGGCTGGGTCACCAGATCCCACACACGCCAGGCTGGGTCACCAGACCCCTTCACGCAGGTCTATGAGCTAGGTAACCAGCAAACAGGTCCTTGGAAGACCGTAGGTTGGAAAGCATGGCTGTGCAGGGCACCCCCGAGGCAGACGCCCGAGGCAGACGTCCGCCCCCCTGCTTCACTCAAACTACTCTCTATCTCTCTCTTTGTCTCTACCTCTAAAGAACACACGAATAGCAACAAAACTAAAAAGATACATTGGTGCACATGTGCACTAACTCCATACACACACACACACACACACACACAGGATGCTGAACCACACCCAACTGGACCCCAGGTGAGGACCCTGACCAAACTATTCTATTTTCCCAACAGTCCTAGATTGAGATTCTTTCCATCTTTTCTTGGGAGTGGGGAGGGAAGAGATAGAGAAATAAAAAAACAGACTTTGATCTGGAAATTCTAACCAACTACCCACTTATGACTCTGGCTTGTTGACCTGAGTCTGAGTTTCCAAATTTGTAGGATAAGTGGGTCCCTTAGAGGACATCTGTGATCCCAATGTTAAAGGGATCTGGGACTCAATATCCCCAGGGAGTCTTTTTCGAACTGACCTACCAGGGGCAGACATTTCCCAATTGTCCCTACGGGAGGGGAGTGGGGACACTACTGGCATTTGGGATGTGCTGCATAGCAGGACGTTTAGCAAACTGAGCTAAGTGCTAGTAGCTCACCCTGCCCCTACCCCTACCACCACATTATAATGAACACAAAGGCCTCTACACATATTTCTAGCAGAGTTGCCAGAGTTGAGACACCTGGGAGGGATGTGTCTTGAAGCTGCATTACAGAACAAGCCCCCTAATTTTCCTTAAGATTTGTATTTGAATGCATTGGGGCATATTTGCGCCTCAATGATAGAAAATATGGAACAATTCTTCTGGACTGCCACTAAACCCAGACTGCCACTAAACACAACTGCTAAGATGGGGGTCACCAGGCAGAATCACCCCCTTAGGGAGCCACCATGCAGCTGGGCGTGTCCTACCAGGGGTGGTGCAGGGAAGCCCTCTGCATGTGGCATGGAGGACAGAAGCAGATACCCCCAGCACAGAGAAGCAAACCCAGTTCTTCTGGAGTCCTGCAAAGCCCCTGGGACCCGCCCAAGAGCCACGTGAGCATCAAGTCACCTGCCTGGCTCAGGCACCAACTTCCCACCCACTCCACAGGCACCCAAGTGTTCCAGCACCCATCACTGCGCTCCCCCGCTGCTGTCAACACAAACACCCACACCCAGGCAGGAAGCAAAAATAACCAGCCATTTCATAGCATGCCTCATCCCCTTCCCCAGGTGTGCTGCTTCCAGTCCCCTGAGACATGGGGGAGTCACAGAGAGCAGGACGGGGGAGAGGAGCGGGGCGCAGAGTGACACAGATCGATCCCGGTGCTTCATCTCTGCTGTCACACCAAGATCATCATTAACAGCAATAGAAGTCAGAGGCTCTTGTCTTGCAGCGGAGCCCGCACGCCAGTTCCTATTCATCAGGCAGCCCCACCACCTGGAATGACAGTTCTTTCTACCAGCAAGTTCCCATATGCCCTTAGAGACTGCACGACTTCAGAGATGAGTCAGCCGACCGCAGCCTTAATACCCACCTCCAGACCCCTCCCCAGCCCACGGGACGTGTGCCACCACCTGGAATGACAGTTCTTTCTACCAGCAAGTTCCCATATGCCCTTAGAGACTGCACAACTTCAGAGATGAGTCAGCCGACCGCAGCCTTAATACCCACCTCCAGACCCCTCCCCAGCCCACGGGACGTGTTTTTATTTATTTCCAGCACGTATATTAGTGCCCAGGCAAGAAAGAAGTGAAAAGCAACCACTCTCCACCACCAGCATAACCCCAGACCAGAAGCAGCACTCCTGTGAGGCAGGGTCATCAAAGGACCTCCTAATCTACAAATCAAACCCTGGTGATATGGGGTGAAGATATGTCAAAGTCCCAACCCCTGGAATCTGTGAATGTAACAGTATTGGTTTTCTAGGGCTGCCATAACAATATACCACAGACTGGGTGGCTTGAACAGCAGAAATTTATTGTCTCACAGTTCGGAGCTGGATGTCCGAGATGAAGGGGATAGAAGGGTTGTGACTTCTGAGGCCTCTCTCCTTGGCTGGCAGACAGCTGCCTTCTTGATGTGACCTCATCTGGTCTTTCCTCTGTGTACTTACACCCCTGGTGTCTGGTGACAAATTTCTTCTTCTTAGAAAGATACCAGTCAGATTGGATTAGGGCCCACCATACGTCTTATCTTAACTTGGTCACCTCTTTAAAGGCCCTATCTCTAAATACAGTCACATTCTGAGATACTAAAGGCTAGTTAGGGCTTCAACATATGAATTTGGGTGGGGAGACATTTCAGCCCATAACACCAACCTTATTTGAAAATTGTTTTACAGTTGGGTCTTGCAGATGTAATTAGTTAAAAACTAAGGTGAGGACATATTAAAGTAGAGTGGTCTCTTAGGCTCATATGACTGGTCACAAGAAGAGAAGAGACACACACAGGGTAGACAGCCACGTGAAGACAGAGACACACAGAAGAATGCCGTGTGACAACAGAGGAGAGACTAGAGTGATGTAGCGGCAAGTCCAAAAGTGCCAAAGATGGACAGCAATCACCAGAAATTATGAAAAGGCAAAGAAGGGTTCTATATAGAATCGCAAAAGTAACCAACTCTGCTGACACCACGAGTTTGGACTTCTGTCCTCCAGAACAGTGAGAGAATAAATTTCTGCTTTTTAAGACACCCAGTTGTACTTTGTTAGGACAGCCCTAGGAAACTAAGCCCTAGGAAACCCAGATTGAGCAGTTTGAAAAGCACCAGGGATTCAGATCACTGAAGCTTCTTAGCAATATACAGAAAGCCTCAATTAAAATTATTACCTTCTTATAACATTCAAAAATTGGCCTGAGACACAGCCTAGCACAGGGATTTCCGGCACTGACTCTATAGCCAGACTGCCTGGCTCCCATCCTTGCTCTGCTACCTACAAGCCACCCAGCCAAGTCAAGGCCTCAGTTTTCCTCATCTGTAAAAAGGGTATGATAATAATTGTATCATACTACTATGAAAGTCACATGAGTAGTATTTATAAACACTATGTGCCTGCCACAGAGTCCAAACTACAAAAGGATTTGATCAATCTTAACAAAGAATTACATCACCAAGGCATGCTTCTCTCAGTTGTATGTGACATCCCTAAAAATCCTGGGTCAGGATCCCTGATCCTAGACTGATCACATGCAACCCCAAAATTCACCAAAGTTCCAAGAAGAGAAGAACAGTGTCTTAGTCCATTTTCTACTGCTATAACAGAAGACCACAGACTGGGTAATTTATAAAGAATAGATGCTTATTTAGCTCACAGTTCTGGAGGATGGGAAATCCAAGAGCTGGCACTGATATCTGGTGAGGGCCTTTGTGCTGTATCATCACGTGGCAGAAGACAGGAGGGCAAGAGCAAAGAGGGTCAAATTCACCTTTATAACAAGCCCACTCCCATGATAATGACATTAATCCATTTGTGAAGACAGCCCTCATGACCTAATCACCTCTTAAAGGTCCTACCTTCCAATACTGTTGCTTTGGGGATTAAGATTCCAACACACGCACTTTGGGGGAAGTATTCAAATCACTGCAGGCAGTAAGGGAAAATTTAATAATACAAAGGAAACATTTCTAAATTATTAAAAACCCTAAGCTTACACCTGGTTGCTTGGGCAAAGGAAAAATATTTTTAAGAAAATCTAATTTCCCCACACACAACCAGGCACACTGCCAGTGCCTCAGGGCCCCTCCTGGGGGCCTAGGGCAGACCCCCCACCACCACCCACCCACAACCAGGCACACCACCAGTTCCTCAGGGCTCCACCCAGGGGCTCGGGGCATCAAACCAGAGACCAGACCTCCCCCACAACCAGGCACACCACCAGTGCCAAGGAGCATGCCAAAACATTACATCCATGTGTGTGGCCCACCACAGTAACAATGGCTGCCACAAAAGTGGCTAGACATCACAACCACCATGCAGATGGTCCGCCAGCCACTGGAGTGCGTTGACACAAGGAGAGTCACCAGCAGAGACCAAAGAAAAGAAGAGTATGTCTCTCTCCACAAAGCCCATTCCAGAGTGACAGAAGAAGCATCTGCTCTATGATAATATTGGGGGAACTGAACACACCTCTCAGCATTGGACAGATCATCTAGGCAACAAATCAACAGAGTAACCATTACTCTTTCAGAGGGAGAGAAGAAATCTAGGATTATCAGTGGTGGGAGGACAGAGGGAGGGGGGATAGGGAGAGATTGGACAAGAGGCATAAAGAATAAGTACAGTTTGTAACAATACACATACTAGTAATATTGATTTGATCAACAGATGTCGACATTGAATCCCAAAAATATGTATAATCAATTATGATTCAATAATAAAAAAGTTTTTTAATTAAAAAAAAAAAAAGAAAATCTAATTTGAGAATCCATCTGAAAAATCAGTTGTAACCAGCAGGCAGAAATAGACAAGAGAGACACTGTCCCAGCCATTGGACACAAAGGGGGGAGGCATGTTACACCAAGTGATAAACCACAGACCGCAGCAACCTGCGACACAAACATCCAGGTATGTAATCAAAACAATGTTTTACAAGACATTTACCTTATTATGTAGGATGCACTAAATTTTTTTTTTTATTCTACCGCAGTTTTTTTAATGTTGTCACAACAGCACTAAATAAAGTAACAAACGGCTTGTGACCACAGTTTGAAAACTGTGAACACAGTGCTCTGCAAGACCCTTCCTGCTTTATTTTTCCAAAATATTTAACTTCAGGGACTAAATTTGAGGAGAACTCTCAGGACCTTCTCTTCTTTTCCAAAGTCTAAGACCATCTTTTCTAAACACAGGGGAAACTCTATTCTAGAATAAACCACATAAGACTAGACATTAAAGACTGAGGAAAAAGGGTTTCCTGAGGGCTAACAGCTCTGTACTAAAAAGTCAGTAAAGTTAAACATTTACTCTTTTTCAATAGCATTCTTAACTTCTAGAAAGCCACTTATTTTGTTTAATAAACACTTACACACGTGCTATATATATATATGTTCCATACATATGAAGGTACTTCAAAAAGTTCATGGAAAAATACAATTAAATGATAACATAAATCTTCCCGGGGCCTTGGTGTTATCAGCACCACACTCTCCCGAGTGAGCCACAGGCCGGCCCCAGGAACTATTTTAAACCCTTCACAAATATTAACTCATTTAATCTTCATAAGGACCCTATGAAATAGATGAACTATATTATACCCATTTTACAGGTGAGGAAACTGAGGCTCAGAGAAGCCACTTGACCAAACTTCAGAGCTGGGGTTCAAGCCTAGACAACTTACCCATTAAAAAAGGCTGCTTTAATGATCTTAATCAGTTTTCTTACTATCTCAGATGCCTCTTTTCATACAGTCTTCCTTTTGAGTTCCAATGCTACCATGATGCAAAGTACAAACTCTTAATCACTACAGCACAGCCATCCAAGAGGGTGACCCCCAAGCTCTCACACTCTCAGTAGTCCTCATTTCTTCATGGTCTTTAGCAGGAGAATCAGACTGCCAAAATTAGCTCCTTAGAAACCATACCACACCTCTACTGGAAGAGCGAACTTCTGATTTTGTTTTAAAGGAATCTCTCATACAGGAATCACACCTGTTGGTTGTTTCTTTACGATCAAACCAGACCTACCTGCAAAAAAGAGGTCCCAGCATGTCCCACAAAGGATTGCAACAGAGGGACATTTCTGCAGGGGCGGGGGGCGGGGGGGAACCTCTTGTATTTCACAAGTTGCTCTTTCCCCACCCTCCTCCTCCCACCCCACCCCCAGTTCCTTCCACAGAGGTCCCAGCATGTCCCACAAAGGATTGCAACAGAGGGACATTTCTGCAGGGGCGGGGGGGAACCTCTTGTATTTCACAAGCTGCTCTTTCCCCACCCTCCTCCTCCCACCCCACCCCCAGTTCCTTCCATCCTAAAAGGTAAAATTCAGTACAGACTCACCAACTGCAGAAGCAAAGATGTTGGTCCCAAAAGGTAATGCAAACCCGCAACTAAAAAAAGTAAAAACTGTTTTCAACTGAAAAGGCAATTATCCAACCAAACTGGTTTAACAAGAGACAGTTTGCAAATTCTAGGTTCTTGCTTCTAAGGTTCTAAAGGTAAGCCACCAATTCCTCAGGGCGAGGAATGCAGCCATCAAAAATGTTAAATTACAAGGTAGAAAGAAAGTAAAAAATCATTTTGATTTGAATTTTGATACAACCACAGTCCTCAAAGCCTCCAGGATTCTGAACTGCAGAGCCCGCGCCTGGAGGTCTGCAGCATGATTGCTGCTGGTGGAGCTGAGCCGCCCTCTCTCTGCAAGAAACAGGCCTCCTGGAGCCCGCAGCTGGGTGGAAGCACAGGACAAAGCTCACTTTGTTGAGTAGAAAGCCCATGTTAGAAGCTGGGAGAGATGGAAGGTGAGATACAGCCACTTTTTCTTGCTTCCAGCTCTCAATATTTCTATGACACATGTACATGCAGCTTCCAGACCCACTGTGAGGTTCCGACACAGAAGAGGGTGGAAGTGCCTTGCCTGGTTCAGCAACTCTTTGCCAAAGGACACCAATAGCCTTCCATAGACATGACTACACCTGTACAGAAACCCAAGATTCCTGTGCCCCCAACTGAAAACTCCTCCTAAACTTTGTTTTCCATCTTTTCCCTTTCTTTGCTGTCTACCCACAAGCCACCTCTCCAAAATCACGACCCATCCCCACACATACCCTCTTTGCTTGGAATGCCCCTTCTTCTTTTGTCTATCTAGCAAAATCCCACTCATCCACTAAGCCCAGCTGGCAAACCCACCTTCCTGACATCCAGTTAAGTTAGCTACTCTGTCCTCCATTTCACTGCACAGTGGTTCTCAGGGTGTATGGCCCCTGGACAGGCAGCATCAATATCATAATTCTTGCACTTCACCTTAGACTTGCTGAATCAGAAACTGGGGGTGGACCAGCAATCTGTGTTCTAACAAGCCCTCCAGGTGGTTCTGATGCCCACTCAAGCCTGGTGCCCACTGAATAACCATAATCAATACTTTACCCCTACCTACTTAGCTCAAGTCTATTGTAAGCCCCTCAGAGGCTGGCACAAGCTAGGTACCCTATAAACACATACTTGTTGAATTAACCTAATGAACCTCTTCTAGAACCAGAAATGGCAGGGTGAAATCAGCAACTTTACAGGCTACCAAACCTCCACCATGTTGAGGCATGCAATGGCAGCAACACCCAGGAATCCTGCAGAAAGAAACTGGAGTTGGTCAGAGTTTCCATGGAGCAAACAATTTAAGAAAAATAAATGCACGGCTCCTATTCATAGCCATTGTCCAAAGTAAGATTACAGAACACACCAGGGAAATGTTGGAAACGACACTGGTTTGTCTCAGAAGGGATCATTGCTGGCTCCATGGGGACAGTAGAGCTCAACCACTCTCACAGGTGCCCTAAGAAAGGGAATTCTCTAAGTGTAATTAATCCACAATATTTGGTGTGATGTCCTATTGTCTCATCAGAGCCACTGATTCCAAATCCCAACCCTGCAAAACTCACCAGGCTACCAGTGCACACACAATTAGACCCATCTAAGAAAAAAAAAGAAGAAAGGATGGACCAAAGTACATTAGCATAAAACTGAATAAGAGGCAGGGTGGCACAGCACAAAATTCTTAGAAATATAAGTGAGTATGTACTGGGCTTCTCTCTGGACAGGCACTATACTGGGGGCTCAAATGCTCACAGTGCAGTGGTTAAGGTCATATCTCTACAGCCTGACCACCAGTGTCCCGTGCTCCATCCCACGATCTGCTGAGATCTATGTAAAGAACTTTAATACACTCCCATTCCATAAAAATATTAGCAGACAATACTATTGCTATTATTGCTCATTGTAGAAACCTAAAAAATGTCCCTCAAAGATATTCCCAGGCCCTAATGAGAAAGATACACACAGAAAAGGAGAAAATAACATGACCACAGAGGCAGAGATTGGAGCGATGCATCCGCAAGCCAAGGAATGCTGGTATAGGCTGGCAGAATAGGCCACCCCAAAATATGCCACTTTCACACAGGACTATTTTGTGTTAGAGATAGTGAAACAGCCGATGCAAAAAGGGCAGTCTGACCTTCATTGTATTCCTGAAAGCAGGAAATAAAACCATGCAAAAGGTGATCTTCCTGTAGCAGGCGGAAAGAAACGTTATCACCAGAGATGGGGCATCGAGGCTGAGAGAAATCTGTACAATCAAACCTTATTAAACTAACCCCTGTCTTCCTATCACTTCTCCACGATTAATTTGCCCTAGCCCAAACCCCTGTGCCTTGTCATGTTTTCACAGCTGACTATACTTTGTCCAAACCAGTGTAAGTTTTCAGCCCTCACTGCTTCTTTGAGCCTTTGTTTTTCTCATGAGGGCTCTAATGTACATGTAAAACTTACTAAATAAAATTTGCATGCTTATATCATGTTGATCTGTCTTTTGGTAGTCTAATGTACAGGGCCCCAACTGAAAAATCTAAGATGAGTAGAAGAAAAAGTTTGCCTCTCTTACTCCAGAAGCTGGGAAAGGCAAAGAAGTAACTCTCCCTGAGAACTTTGGGAGGGAGTATGGTCTTGCCAGCACCTTCATTTGGGGCTAATGGTACTGATTTTGGACTTCTAGCCTCAGAACTGGGAAAGAATAAATTACTGTTGCTTTAAAACACCAAATTCATGGCTTAGGAAACTAATACCCTCATTAATCATTTCATTTATTTTTCTCAGCAACAATGCATGCTAGCCACTTTTATCCCCATTATATGGACAAGGAAAGACTTGACAGGTGGAAGAGCATGCTCACAGGCATAGGATCAGGCAAAGCCAGGGCAGACCACATCAACCTGACCTTCCCAACATGCCTTAGTGGCTCCAATCAATCCACATGGGGGTTACTTGGCCTTTACGGAGAGTCTGGGAAATGATCACCCCAGTAACATTGTTTTTATAAAAAAATGTACTCCGGGTTCCAAATAAAAGACAAAAGGAAGTTTAGAACACCACCATTCCTGGGGAAGAAGGGTGGGATCATCCCACAAATACTGTTTTTCTGCTTAGAAATCCATGCGATGTAATTAACCCATTCGTTGAAGGGCCCAAGTTACACAGTCATCCACATCACAAATAGGTTGTCCCCTAATCTCTGGGCATCAGCATCTAGAGAAAAGTTGTAACTACCCTTAACTGAGGCTGCCTTCAATCTGTAATAAACCCCAGAGCCTTCTACTGAAAATCCAGAGGAGTATTCATGATGTGCATGACCCTGTGGTGTTACAGATGGCTGCTAAAATCCCAATCATCCGGGGTTCCTAAGGATGAGAATTGTAGATGGTGGGAATTATCACTAAATATGTCACCAATGAGATAAGTCTGAAATATACATACTTCACTCTTTGTTGTAACACTAACCCTGTTGATGGTGATGGTTGTGGAAAATACAAAATATACTGAACATATTCATGTGTAGACCATGATTACATTCATGAAAAATTAACCAGAAGCAGAGGTAAAACCAAGTCAAGGGTTAAGATCCCCTTACCGGTCATCTTTTTAAAAAAAAAAAAAAAAAAGAAGGAAAGGGGAGCAAAAACTCTAATAGTTAAGAAATTCTTAATCATGTCCCTATCAAGAAATTATTTATTAAACATACTTGTTTATGTTCTAGAGGGAAAATACAAAATATACTGAACATATTCATGTGTAGACCATGATTACATTCATGAAAAATTAACCAGAAGCAGAGGTAAAACACTGGAAGAATATACTATTCTGTACAACACTAACAATAAGCACACAAAAAAGATGCTCAAGGTCACTAATCATTAGGGAATTGCAAATCAAAACCACAATGGGACACTGCTTCACACTCATTAAGATGGCCATTATCAAAACACAGAAAATAACAAGTGTGGCACCCTGGAAGAATATACTATTCTGTACAACACTAACAATAAGCACACAAAAAAGATGCTCAACGTCACTAAGCATTAGGGAATTGCAAATCAAAACCACAATGGGACACTGCTTCACACTCATTAAGATGGCCATTATCAAAACACAGAAAATAACAAGTGTGGTTAGGATGTAGGGAAATTGGAATCCTTGTGCCATTGCTGGTAGGAACCAAAATTGGTGCAACCATTGTGGAAAAGAGCATGATGGTTCCTCAAAAACATAAACATAGAATTACCATATGATCCAGCCATCCCACTTCTGGGTATATATCCAAAAGAAGTGAAAGCGGGCACTCGAACAGATACTTGAATACCCATGTTCATAGCAGCATTACTCACAACAGCCAAAAGATGGAAGCAACCCAAGTGTCCATTGACAGATGAAAGGAGAAGCAAAATGTAGTATATACACACAGTGGAATATTATTCAGCCTTTAAAAAGAAGGAAATTCTGACCCATGCTACAACATGGATGGACCTTGAAGACATTATGCTGAGTGAAATAAGCCAGTCACAAAAAAATAAATGATAATTCCACTTATATGAGGTCCCTAGAGTAGCCAAATTCATAGACACAAGAGCAAGTGGTGGTTTCAAGGGGCTTGGAGAAGGGGGGAGTGGAGAGTTACTGTTTAATGGGTACAGTTTCAGTTAGAGAAAATGAGTAAGTTCTGGAGATGGATGGTGGTGACGGTTGTGAAAGGTGAATATAATTAACACCACTGGAATGTACACTTAAAAATGGTTAAAATGCTAAATTTTATGTTATACATATTTTAACAAAATTTAAAAAAAAAAGAAAACAATAATTGTTTAAGAATAATGGGTTTATGGGTAAGGCTTTATTTTTCCTCTTTTGAGTCCTTAATTTTCATTCACAAAATTTTTCTTAAAAGCAAAACAGGCATTTGTGGTCTTAAGTACCAAGAGGAAAGAACTGTAACTGTCTAGGGCAGGCCAACTCATTTAGGACCCACTGCTTTGGGGATTAATGGGATTCCCATGGTAATGACCTTTCCCACTTCTGTAATATGAATGATCTCAAAGTGAAAATCCAATTCCCGCTCTGTGTTTATGAAAGCCATTCCTTTCAGACAGCTGAAGCAACAAAGCCAGCCAAAAGCACTTCCCAGCCATCCAATTGGAGATTTATATTGCATATAAACATAAAGAAACATTATGAAACATTAGCCGGGGGGCCAGGCGTCTTGGAATCAGAAGCTGAATTCAAGACTTGCTTCACCCTTTGATTCCCGCCACTGGACCAATTAAAAACTCCCCGGGCTTCTGCCGCCTCTTCTGTGAGGTGAAGAAACACCTGCTTCATAAGGTAACAATAAATCCTGACAAGGACCCACACTTTACAGATGGCAGGGGTTTCGACACAGCATGTGTGAAAGAACACAGCTTGCCATGAAGCAGGTGCTTAATAAATGAGCAATGCTTACTTCCTCTCGTTCCATTCAAACATGCATTTGTGCATCAAATGGCTTTATGCTTGCTTATCCCTTAACTTCTTAAGAAGGGACAGATAGCGAGACTCACTCTTAATTACCTCAAATCTGCCACATTCTCTAAAAAGAAACCTCATCATAAAATTCTTAATGAGGTTGGCTTGCTAATTTATAGCCAGATAACTAGAAATGACTGGAGAGCTGGCAAAATATCAAGCTGGAAGTCTTCATTTAAATTAGAAAAAGGTTTCTAAAATTTCTCTTAAAGATCATAATCTAGAGATTCTGGAAATCTAAGGCTCCAGCATCATAATCTAGAGATTCTGGAAATCTAAGGCTCATGAGCTATGTGATCTTGGGCAAGTTACTTAACGTCTCTGAGCCTAGGTTTTCACATCACAAGTGATTTGGAACAGAGATATATAACTGAGACTCTTTAAGAAGGAAAGGGGAGCAAAAACTCTAATAGTTAAGAAATTCTTAATCATGTCCCTACCAAGAAATTATTTATTAAACATACTTGTTTATGTTCTAGAGGAGACCTTGTTCCTGGGCTTGCCTGTGGTTCCCTATCAGAGTGGGTTGGACCACCAGTTCTCTAACAAAATGCTTGTAGCACACATGTTCCATATTTAAAAGGCCCATTTTTTCAACTGAAGCAGTCCTTTGCAAACAGTTTTACCCAAACAGGATCATTGGCTATAACACATCAAGAGTTGAAAATAGTGATGATTAGGAAGTTTATTTTGAGTTGACCAATTTAAATAATAAATTAAAATGTGTAACTAATACTAGCCAGTATCTCGACATGACAAGTTTTTAAGCTACAATCACAAATTATGTCATTTAAACTTAGGAGTAATTGCTATAATTCACCATCTAGCTGTAAAATGAATTTTAGCACAATCTCAATCATTCTCATGGTCATTCACAGCTTTAAATAGCTTTTCCATGGCATCCAACACCATGTTTTTAGGCAGCACTAACTCCTTCACAAAACAAGATTTTTCTTTACAACTTTTCACACCCTACAAAAGGTACCTGCAAAGAGAGGTAAATCAAACAAAACATGAAAGTTACATTATCTTCCCATTACAATTGGTATCAAAGAACAGAGCTACAACACCAAGACATAAGAAGGATGCCCTGAAATTTTACTAGGTGCAATTTTCACTAAATATAGCTTAGTGAACTGCATAGTTAAATAGTTCAATGCATTTGCAGAAAAAAAAGTCTCAAGTAGTGCAATTAAGAGAGGGCTAAAAGAACACAATGCTTTTATGTAAGCAGCAGAAATCTTCCCTCACTAAATATAGCTTAGTGAACTGCATAGTTAAATAGTTCAATGCATTTGCAGAAAAAAAAAGTCTCAAGTAGTGCAATTAAGAGAGGGCTAAAAGAACACAATGCTTTTATGTAAGCAGCAGAAATCTTCCTAACTGAGGACAAGTCATATGAACCCCCCAATAAAGACTCTTTTAAGAAAGATGTCTGGATTTTCAAAGTGAGGAAGGAAAACTGTTATGTCAGAGCAGCAGCTTGAAATAACAGAAGGTCTCCTGGACAATCCCAGCCATGGTCCGAAGTGCTTAGGGCTCCAGCCAGCTGTTCACTAATCTTGTGACTGACTGTGGGCAGATCTCTTTAACCCTGAGCCTCAATTTGCTCATCCACAAAGTGAGATAATAATACATACTCTGCCTACCCCCTCCAGGCATCATAATCCTCAGTGTCCAGATATAAAAAAGCTAAGACTCAGGATCCAATCCCACAGCTAGTGAAACCCAGCACCAGGACTCAAAAGTCTATTTCCTTGCTAGATGGCAACAAGTATTTGCTGGTGGTTTTGATCCTAAAACCTTTGAAATGGGAAAATGGAAAATCTTCTGGGAAATCAGGAAGAATAATCAGAGTTTACTTTCTGCCAAGGTTACAAGCAAACAAGCTAAAACGTATCGAGCCTATACTATGCCCGAGAGTTCTATATCCATTTTATCATGTCATGCTCCTTTAACTAGATAGAGCAAAAACTTACAAGGCATTTAGTGTGTGCCTTGCACCATACTAAACTTTTGACACATGTGAGTCATTTACTCCTCCCAACATTGTGGTGAGACAGGTACTACTGACATCTTCATTTTACAGATGAGGCAACTGAGGCAAAAGTCAAGTGACTTGCCCAAAGTCACACAGTTAGCAGCTCTGGGCCAGAATTGAAACCAGGCCCTTTGGTGCCACAGTCCATGCTATGAACCCCTCCACCACGAATTCTCATTATTTCCGTTTTCCATATGAAGAAATAAAATGTCTCACTTAAGTGCACACAACTTGTTTTGCTCCTGGTCTGCCTGGTCTCGTCACCTGGGTACTCACAACCACACTACGCATCAGGCCTGGTTGGCAGAGGTGCCACCTACACAGCACCACTGGGTGCCTGGGCAGAGGTGTAACTAAGTGGGATCAGATCTGGGTCCTCTGTGCAGCAGACTGAGGAGGGAAGGACAAAAAACAAGTGACCAGTGAAGATGGAAAGCAGTGGAGGGCAGGCAGCACAACCACAAGAGGTCAAGGGCTTAATCACCTGTTTCTGCTGACTCTGATAAATGCGTGCATGGCGGAAACTTCTGGACACTTCTCGTTTCCGTGATTATTGTGTCTGTGGTCAGGGTCTCTATGAGCTGAGTTTGGCAAATTAATGACCTTCTTTTATGTCAATCTGAATAGAAAAGAAATTTCTCAGCAAATCACTTGGAGAGGAAGTCCCACAAGGAAACTCCCCTTCATTCTAAGACAATATGATTGATGCTTTTCCAATCTCACACACGCCTCCCATGCCCACAGGAGGGAATCCTTCCAATGAGTGTAGGGTCACACAGATCATCACGGATGCTACCTTCAGAGCATATCTATGAGACCCTCAAATGCTGGCGGTCTGTTTCTTCATCTTCTGTCAAGCTTCCAAGAACTTTCAAAGATATTCGGGCCACTCACTCTCCTGAGAAACTGGGCTCCAGCACAGAGAATCAACTTAACACACTCCTACTTAACATGCAGTCATCCAGCAGCAGCTGGAGTCTAGAAGATCTGCACAGAGCCTCCCAAACCTCTCCACACCTCCTGCCTGTTAACCCAGCAGCCGGGGCTTCCTTCTCTTGCCTTAAACTGAAACTCCTCATCACATCCACCTGGGCTTATTCATGCTGACACACAGGCATTTTCTAGAAAACACATTTTGGTAGACGGAGCCCAGATTGTTAGACTCTTTGAGGAGGCCCAGAGACACTCTTTATGTGCCTCTGAACTTTGCAGAGAGCCTGTGCCATACTTACAATGCCTACAGGAAAGTTCTAAAAATAAAGGACTTGACTTCAGGCAGAGATGATTTAAACTACAATCTATCATTTAAATAACGAATACATTGAGTAGCTACTTAGATCAAAACAAAGATGAATAAGACATTCAAAGTGCATGCTGGACCTAATAGGCATCTTTATCAGCTCCCTATTTGCACTGATAAATCACTAAATTCAAAGCTGACTCTCCAGCTTTTACCATTTACTCCTGGGCAGGTATTAAGATTCTCCCCTGAGGAAAGGCACTGGGCTAAAATTACCCAGTTATCAGCTACCTGTTCCCACCCTATTCCACCTTGTCACTTATCACGAAATCCTAAAATATTGAAAGGACAGTAGAGGTCATCGATTCCAACCCAAAACTGGAATCTCCTCAAGTCCCACCTCCCAGTCTCCAGCCTCCATCTGCTTGTGGTCAACAGTCTCTCAATGGTCAATCCCCATCACCACGCCCGTCATTACCTTTCAGAAATAAATTTTCTTCCAAGGAAATGTCTCCTTTGCCCTACCCAATTAGGAACAGAGTAGGAGAGCCATGTCTCCATTCCAATAGGCTCGTAGGCTGTGTTGACACAAGTGTCACAGTGTTACCATATTTGAAATGGGAAGCCTCAAATTGGAGATTCCAAGCTTCCCAGCACATAAAGAGGTTGAAAAGACCTCAGCATTTAACTAGGAAGATAAAAACTGAAGTGGAGGAAGATGTTGATCCATAAAGATATTTCTTCCAGAGAGTAGGCAGCAATATCAATGCACTAAGTAGGTGATATCCATTTAATATATGTCTCACGATAAAAATTCAGTTATATTTATCATGGCAACAGGAAGAATATAAATTATGGAAATTAAATACCTCTTTAATCTTTCCAAAAGATATTTTGAGTCCAATCATGGTAGAAAATGGAAAGTAAGTCACAAAACCTGTCCCCAAAAAGCCCTCAGTCCTGTTGGGTTGGGGAAAGAAAACTAATACAGATAAAACAATTAGAAAGCAATACCCAGTGTAATTATGGTTGGGCTTGAGTTCCGAGGATAAAATTTTAAAACAGGAGGAGTAGGGTCCAGTCGCCAGCTCTTTAATACCTTGACTAAACCTAGAGTCAGGAAGAAAAGGAGGCAGTAAATAAAACATTCTCTTCCTTATCTCTTCCATGTATCTTTCTTTATCAGCAAATGGATTTCCTTTCAGAGAGTTTAAGACATTGCGGGTCAGGGCTATCTGCCCAGTTCAGGCCAGAAGGAGACAAAGAAATAAATTAGGTCACCCATCCTGCCTGGTTCTTCTTCCCAAAATAGTTCCTCCTCAAATGCAGAGAGCAACTGTCATCACAAGGCAGCTGTACAGACGTGTATTTATAAACCTAAAGTCCGTAACCTCTAACCTGGTGTCATCTTTCCTCCTTTAACCCTAAGGGTAATTTCTCTCATGCCCCTTCCCTCTTGGGGACTATCCACGGGAGACGGTGTAAGATGTGCTCCCAGGGAAGACTCAACCCTTCTCTGGCCCCTGTCCTTTTCCATGACCTCCGGTGAAGTCTCCTGGACATTACATCATTTATCTGTTGCCATTTTTGCTTGAGCAACGACCCATTTTTGCTTTTGCAAGCCCCCTGCAAATGTTTGTTTCCCCTAACATGTCGGAAGGCAAGAAGATAACTTCGCATTCAAACTACCACATCAGGAAACGCAAGTGTGAACTTAACTCCTTTCTTAGGGCCTGGTGTCACCATTTTTCTCCTGGTTCCTGTTGACAGTAAATGCCATCTCCCAAGATAACCTCATCTGGTAAGGTATCCTCTGCCCTCATAGTGAAAAGGTCTTGAATATGACCTACACATATTTCAAGAACAGGTGATGTTGGTCCAGCAGAAGTTCATTACCAACCTAAGTTCTCTAGGTACAACTTGTCTTTGACCCTATTACTAGCATTTTACAGATAAGGAAATGTAGGCTGAGAAATTCAGCAATTTACCCAAGATCGTTCAGAAGCCTGAACAGAGATCTAATTCCAGAAAACCTGCACTTTACCTTCAGTGCTATTCTGTCTCCCATCACGGAGTGTAGTTTTTCAAGCTGGCACATGGAAGCCAGCTCAAAGTCCTAAAGTCTATTTGTGTGACTAGGAAGCTCCTGGGAAGAAACAGGGCCACAAAGGCAAGGGAGATCTATAAATCTATAAACTGAAGGGCACCCCAGAGACCATCTGTAGGTGCCCCCCACCCCACCGTGGACACACACCTGGAGAGGAGGAGCCTTCTGATCTGTGCTGAGCAGTCAGCTGTCCCCACCAGCTGGTCATCCGTACTTCCAGTCCCCAGAACCAACCTCCAACATCCTGGACCCTCGGCCATCCTAGGGGTCCAGAGCCAAAGGACATATAAGTAGACCAGCAAATATTTTTGGAGGACAATGATTTCTTATCTTTTCACCTGAAAGGCCAAGCCTTATAAATCCAGAGTACAGTAGGAATGGTTTTATTTAGGGGTTAAAAAGATAAATGATGACTACTGACTGTCAAGAACAAGAAACAGGACTTAACAGTTCTGGCTCCAAGTCAATTACAGCGCCGCTGACTTAACGCCCCACAGAGCAGCAACCGTGGCTAATTTCTCTCCAGATGGCGGTTTGTACTTTTCCAGGCAGCATCTCATCTCCCCGAGCCTCACCTCACCTTTCCACGGCTCTTCATGTTTTCCCAATGTCCTCTCTGTGCACAGAGGGTTTTGCAACACCTCCAAATGTACTGCCACCTACAGATTTAATTAACAGACTGTTTACTCCCCCCTCACCGTTTGGAATATCTTAAGCAAAACCAGACCTCTACTGAGCCCAGGGTTACTCCACCCCGGGCCCCTGTCCAATCAGCTCCCCAGTGGAAAACTGTGTTTGCCCAGCTCCAACCCTGGCAGTTGGCCCTGCTGGCCCAGGCCCAAAGCAGGTCTGTGCTGTGAGCCAGCCACTGGGTACCACATGAAGGCTTCAACCCCTGGGTGCTGCCTTAGAGAAAGATAGTGTGGAAGGAAGGGCAGAGGTGGCAAATAAAAAAATAAAAAACGACACCCAGGAAAAGCAAGGCTTTACTGGCAAAAGAAAGGGGACAGAGACAGGCAGGCTGAGTACACATTTTTCAGGACTTCTCCGTGTGATCCATACCATAAAGAAAAAGAGGAAGAAAAAAAAAGAGTAGAATAAAATGGAAGAAGAAGAGACAGTTAAAAAAAACAGACAAAGGGGGAACCCAGGAGGACCAGAGGAGAAAGGAAGGTGGGAGAGGAGGAAAGAGAATGATCTGCTTTTCTTTTGTTATTAACTACTAACTATATCAAGTAAAAAACACTGAATATCATTTTATGTTCAACAGTACATGAGTTAAATAATACAAGATCTCTCCTGGCAAGGATCTGGGCATGCAGCGGGAGAAACAAATCAGCAACAACAGCATGGGAAACAAACATGAAACCAACAGCAACCGATGCAAACAGGCATATAGCTTATTCTCCTACAGAGCCTCCTAATGATGCACGGACTGACGAACTATTTTGGCCTCAGAGCAGGATTGAAGATTATACAGCAGCCTCCCCTGGACCAGTTAAAACCAGCCTTGGCTGCATACACCAAACCAGTGCAAGGCTGATGGATAAGTATGCAGATGATAAACCAACACATGAAATCTCTTCTTGATGTGCTGAGCCTTTCCCCCTCTGCCATGCTACTGCTTTTATGCTCTTGATTTATCTCATATAAACTATCCTGGGGTTTACAACTAGTCTTACTTCTTCATTCTTAAGCTTTTAAAGGGGAGTCAAGCAATTAAATATGCAGTGCTATTAATATTTCACAATAGGTACTGATATTGTGTCTACCTGATCTTCTACATTTGCCTAAATTAATTTTGCTGCAGAGAAAATTCCTATCTTTCCAATAGGCTAGTCATGAAAACTCATTTTTGGAAATCACTCACCCTTCCACTTTATTAATCTCCCCACACTCTGTCTTCAGACATTCTTGGCGGGGGAAGGGGTCAGAATTAAGAGGTTCTTGGGCCGGCCCGTGGCTCACTCGGTAGAGTGCGGTGCTGATAACACCAAGGCCGCGGGTTCGGATCCTATATAAGGATGGCCGGTTCGCTCACTGGCTGAGTGTGGTGCTGACAACACCAAGTCAAGGGTTGAGATCCCCTTACTGGTCATCTTTTTAAAAAAAAAAAGAATTAAGAGGTTCTTGAAATAAGATAACTTTACCCACCATAGCATCTTATGCCAGGAAGTTACATGGACAGCCTTATTTTCAGGCCAGGGCTGTCCAATAAAAACATAATTTTAAATTTTCTAGTAGCCACATTTTTTTTTAAAGTTAAAAAGTTAAATGGAATTTAATAACATTTTATTCAACCTAGTATGACACAAATTTTATCATTTAATCATATAATCAATATTAAAAATTACTGAGATATCTTACATTCTTCTCTTTCTTACTAGGCCTATAGTTTATGCTGACGGCAGATTCTAATTCAGACTAGCCACACGTCGTCACCATAATGGGCAGTCCAGCTATACACCCTCTGATAGTAACATGTGGCCAGGAGGGAATAAAGTTAGATCAAGAATTTAAAGTTTGAGGGATTCTGGATCGCTTCAGTGCCCACTTATAGGATGTGTGGAGCTTTCCTCTCACATAGCCTGTAGAAGGGACAACACGTCCTTTGGTCTATTGAAGTAGCTGCGTGGAATCAGAAGGGGGCTCTGAGTGTCAGATCCAAAAACCTAACACACTCAGTGTAATGGAAAACACAATATTTAGACAGAGTGCCTCCTGGGTACATGAAACCATGTGCTACTGTTTGAATGTTTGTCCCCTCCAAAGCTCATGTTGGAACTTAATCCCCAATATGGTATTTGAAAGGTAGAACCTTTACGAGGTGATTGGATCATGAGGACTATGCCCTTATGAATGGACTAATCTACTCATGGATGAATGGGGTAATGATTTAGCGGGTTATCAGGGAGTAGACCAGTTACCACTGGACTCTGCAGAGAGTTCCCATCAAGAAGAAGGCTCTCATCAGATGTGCCCCTCAACCTTAGACTTTCCAGCCTCCAAAACTGTAAGAAATAAATTTTGTTTTTGTATAAGTTTCAGGTATCCTATTGTAAGCCACAGAAAAGTTACTAATACACTGTGCTTAGCAGCTTCCACCAGACATGTTCAAACTCACCATTAACGTCTGAGCCTAATACACTGGCCAGGAGACTTTTTTGTGGATTTCCATGCCTTATTAAAAAGTCATTAAATCTTGTGCCTACACTGAGAGAGCAACCATACCTAACAACAGGAAATTGAGTTCCTTGGGTTAACGGCCTGTCCTGTTCCAAGTTCTAGTACAAACCAAAGAAGAAGCCAAAATCAGCCCTTAAGAATCTTCATTTCTGCTGCCTGGTTAAAACTGCTGCCCCATCACTGGGTCATGAACACCCCAAGGATCCTAAAAGAATAATCATTGTTAGGTACTTACAGCACTTGACATATTTTCTGAGTCTTTGGGGGGGGTTTTTGTCTTTTTTTTTTTCGTGACAGGTAAGGGGATCACAACCCTTGGTTGCGGTATCGCCCACACTGCGCTCAGCCACTGAGCACACCGGCCATTCCTATATAGGATCCAAACCTGCGGCAGGAGCGACGCTGCGCTCCCGAGTTGATTCAGAAAGTTCTCATTTTCCCAATTTTTTTCATATCACCCTAAAACTAAAGCATATATACATGAGCTCTGATTCCCTAAAATTCGTGAAAGATACAGGGATGGCTCTGTTGGAGACCCTGGAGCTTTGAGACAGTGGCCAGTCCCTCCTGGTTCCCTATCCTGGTTCCCTACCCTGGTCATTTTCTCCTTCCCATTGTCCTGGTCTGTCATAGAGTCCAACACTCTCCACACCTCCCCATGAGAACAGAAATGCCCCCAGACCAGCAGTTTCTGCTGACATGAGTTTGAGGTCCAGCCCTGGCACATCCACTGTGTGATGCTCAGGACAACACTCAACTCATTATTCATTCTTTTCCCAACCAAGCACCCAACTGAAGTCCTCCAGGGTGCCAACCACCATGCCAGGAATCAGATCTAGAATGGGCCTGCCCTAAAGAATTCCAGGGCCTCAACACGGGCAGGCAAACAAACAGAAGGATGAAAGACAATAGGTTCTTATGCCAGCGAGAAGGTCCCAGAAGACTTTCTAGAGAGGATGGTGCCTGTGTTGGGCCTTAAAAAACAAGCAAGAGTGGACCAGAAGGGGAGAAAATGCAGCACTGGCAGAGAGGTGGGGGGTGATGCTCCTGAGCCCTTACCACATGCCAGGCCTGTTTGAAGCATGTCCAGGAACCAGGTCATTTACCCCTCACAGCAGTCCCTGTGAAGTAGGTACCATTACTGTCCCCTTTGATAGTTGAGGAAACTGAGCAACGGAATAAAGTATTCCAGTCATTCTGTTAGTAAGAGAATGAGGAGTCCAAACCCAGGGAGTCCAATCAGGTTGGAGTTTCCCTTTGGTCTACCAGATGACTGCCCTTAATATTACACACCACTGTGCATGTGAGTGTATGTTGAATTTGTGAACTGCAAGCAAACTTTGTAACCTGGACCACCTGGGAGGCCAGGAAGGTCACCTAAATGCAAGAAGCTGAATGAAGGGGAGCCCTCAGGACAGTGGTGCTCCATAAGAGCTCAAAACCTTACCCGAGGCTCTTCAGTTCAAACACGGCCACCCCGTTGCCAGCTGCCAGTGTGTGCTCACCTCAAAGCTGAGTGGGCAGAGCTGGGGTAAGCAAGTGGGGAGGTGGAAGGGGTGGAGCAGTGGACATGCACCACGCCACAGAGCTTGGATTTTATCCCATAAACAGTGGGAGACTCTAATGAGTTCTAAACCAGGAGTGACATTACCAAACGCGTTTTAGAGGGACAGCTGACCTCCACAGAGAAGACACATTGGAGGGTAAGGCTGGGGTGGCAGGGAGCAGGAGGCCATTGAGACCAGGAGAGAGAACCAGAAGAGTGCATTAGTTTCCCAGGGCTGCCATAACAAGTCACCACAACGTGGGTGGCTTAAAGCAACGGAAATTGATTCTCTTGCAGTTCTGGACACTAGAAGTACAAAATCAAGGTGCTGTGGGGCTATGCTCCCTTGGGAGACTCTAGGGGAGAATCCTTTCTTGCCTCCTCCAGCTTTTGGTGGCTTCTGGTGGTTTCTTGCTTGTGGGTGCATCATTCCAATTTCTGCCTCCATCTGTAAAATGGGGATGATTCTGTCCTGCTCACAGCAAAGCTCTCCTGCCTGAGGCTGTCAATAATTCTAAGAAGGATTAGAATTGTCTACCTAAAGCTGTCACCATGAAAGTTTAGTGTCATGCAATCTCATGAAACACAGTCCACATAACAGGCTTTAAAAGATCTTTTTTTCCAAAAGAAATGTACATACAACAATGTTTCCATTGGTGCTGTCTTGGTTTCAAAAGACATTTGACCTCTATTGTCAAAGGCTGAAATTTTAGCTGCAAGCAAGGGGGAGGGGGTCCTTGAAAATATTTTTATGTGTTTCTCACTGAAACAAAAGACCAAAAATGGATTTTCCACAGAAGTGGCAGGAGGAGGGGCAGCCTGCACACGTCGTTCCTGCACAGCCGCTTGTTCCAGCCACCTACTGTGCCTCCCCTAATGGAAACACCAGATTTAAACAGGTGTCATAACAGTAAAGGGGCCCCATAAATGAAAAACCCAGAAGGCCTTGCAGAGCAGGACAGCTGGTGTGAGTGAGGGTTCCAGACCTAAGTGGTCCCCAGACTTCCGGAGTCTGCTATCCTTCACCTCACACACACTTAAACATCCATTTGCCTCCACGAGCACACACACACCACATACATAAAATCTCTCAACAGGAAATGTCTTCCATTCTGAAATGGTCTCGCCTAAATAAAATACCTTTGACAGAGTACTCCGAGCTATTGGATTGTATTAAATGAGAGGGAAAAAGAGAGTGGGTTAGTCATTCTATAAAGCAGTCTGCTCAGTGTAGCAGAGTCACATGGACACACCGGGCTGCTCAGCAGCTAATTTCAGAACACGAAATTAGAATGGGTGAGGAATGTAGTGACCTCGACAGAGGCAGAGTGCGGGATGTGGGGGTGTCAGCCCACCCCAGCCCCATATCCACCCAGGTGCTGTCATCAACTGATGACCATGGCTTTTATCACATCCAGGTTGTGTGGCCTTGGATGCGTCATCTAATCTCCCTGCTTCCCTTTTTTTTCATCTATAAAATGAGGTAACAATACTGACCTTACAAGGATTTTTTAATAATAATGTGTGTGAAGTATCAAAAAGGCCCCACACAAAGGGGAGGATCGATGAAAGGTAGCCAGTATAATGGTCATAGTTGTAAACACTCCTTATAAAAGTATTCATTCTTTTCTTGGAAAAATGACTCCTCATTCTTTGCCCAAAAGAAAGTATAAAATGAGGAACAGCATTTGATCTGCAAATCTCATTAATCACCCCCCCCAAAAAAAATTAGTAAAAAAAGTGTAGAAGAGGCTGCAATAAGATACTGAAAATGAAAAGAGGTAGGAAAGATGGGGATAAAACTGAATTATTTTTCTATATTAGTTTGCTGGGGCTGCCATTAAAATAAAACACCACTGATTGAATGGTACAAATAAAAGAAACTTATTTTCTCACAGTTCTAGAGGTTGGAAGTCCAAGATCAAGGTGTTGGTAGGTTTGGTTTCTCCTGAGGCCTTTATCCTTGGCTGGCAGGTGGCCCCCGTCTCTCTGTGTCCTCACATGGTCTGGGGTCTTTCTGTGTGTCCAAACTTCTTCTTGTATGGACATTAGTCCTACTAGATTAGGACCCACCTCTATGACCTCATTAAATCTTAATCACCTCTTTAAAGACCCTATCTCCAGTCACATTCTGAGGGACTGGGGGTTAGGGTTTTAATACGGTTGGGGGCACAATTCAGCCCATAATACCTCCCTATACCAAAATTTGAAATGCTGATTTGAGTGTTCACAAAACTAAAAAAATCCATGTCATACAAAGGACAGGTGAAGGAGTGGATAAGTTTTGCTAATGGAGGGAGGCATGACAAACAACCACAAGTGGTTACGGGCAAGGGAGGGTTCACACCCATGGCACTCTATCAGTGGGGGCAAGTTTCCGGGAGGCAGACCTCCATTCCCCACAAGGAACAACTTTCTGACAGTGCACTTGGCCAACCAAGACCAAAGCTGTCCAGCATCAGCCCCTTCCAATTAACTTCAGTACCCTCCTTCAGTGTTAACAAAGGCCAGCCCACACATGGCTCCCGTCACACCTGCAACCTGACAGTAGGCACTGCTGCATCCTGCATCATTCCACAGGGACCAGAGAGGACCAGACTCAGTCAGACAAATGACTTACCAAAGGTGATCAGCTCACGTGTAAGTCAGCGCCACACTGGAGTCCAGACCCTCGGACTCTGGATCTTCTGTCCTTCCCTCTGTTCCAGAATGGGAACTGCAAAAAAGCCTCAGGTGACATTCCTCAGCCCAGATGTCAGGAGAAGATTCCAGGGTCACAGGGGGCATTATCAATCCTTCTGACCCTAAAGTCCCAATCTAAAGCCAATCCCAATAGAAGGGCAGGGAAGGGTGAAGGAAGACCCTCAGGGTAATGTCAGCCTCTCCAAAACCAGCCACAGCAGGCCACCTACAACCAAAGCACCATCAGACGGTCTCTTAATGCTGCATCTTCTTCTCCTCTTAAACTTCTGTTCATAAAATCAGGCACAGAACTTTGGAAGCTAGAAAGCCCCTCAGAAACAACGTGTTTCAACCTCACTGCCTCACAGATGAGGCAAATCCAAAGACAGTTGTTCCTAGTTTTTGTTTGTTTGTTTTGCTCTGGGGTATGTTAAGAATTTAAGAGATAAGATAATGATAGTGTTTTGTAAAAGCTTAAAACAATGTTCAAAGTAATAAACACAAAAAGTTCAGTCTACTTGAAAAGTGAAGAATAGAGAGAAAGAAATTCAATTAACAGCAAGAATATAAAATTAAATGATTAAGACCCAGTTGCTGGTTGGGCTGTTGGTGAGTCCAATACATTCATATACTAATAAACTCGTATACTGATATATTCATATATATGAACTGATCAAGACTTTTGGAAGGCAATTTGGCAATTGAAATCAAGAGCCATGTTTTTAAATGTCATATTTAATACAGATGCCACATCCTCTGAATTTATCCTAAGAATAATATGTTTAAGAAAGCAATATATACATAAAGAACTTCAAAAGAATCTTAAAATAGTGATAAAAAGAAAACAACATAGATATTCAATTACAGGAGAATGGTTAAGTAAATGATCAATTCACTGGAAAGTGTGAACATTATAAATGATAAGCAGGAGGATGAAGTGGCTACACTGTACACGTTGATGATGTAATGTTACATGAAAAGAAACAAAAAACAAAGCTGTATCTATGCAAGAGTTACAAAGATGTACAAAGAACTAGTGAAAAATATGGATAAGAAAGAACAGAGAAAACCAAAAGCAACCAACGTGTTCCCACAGCAAGAATGCAGAAAAAAATGTCTCCTTTTAAATTACTTAATTGTTCTTACAAAAATCATGCAGTCAGTAAAAGTAAATTTTAAAAGAGTAAGCTGATCCGTCAGCAGACAAAATCCTTCAGAAGCCACCACTTGTCCAGCTCTCCTTGCTGCCCCTGCCCAGAAAAATAGGTTACGAAGGTCATGTGGGGGCTTGAACACTTTTCAGATCTCTATTAGCAATCTTATCAGATCTCAATTTAGCACACTTTGCCTAAAACCATCGCCTTCATCTTTCCTGTGGCCATTCACTGCCTCTGTGGCCATTCACTTGCCTCTGTGGTCATTAACAGCCTCTATGGTCATGCCCAAGGAATGCTATTCCCTCCACCCCTCCCCAACCACATGCTAGCAAGCCATCTCCCCCTCCATAAGGAGCTCCTTCACCATTCTTCTATCAGCTTATAAATAGGTAATGTAGGATAATCTTACCTCCCAGCCAAACAGCGTTCTCCTTGAAGTTAGGGAACTAAGCCTCTCCCTATTTCTATCTGCCCCCAACCCCTTACTATCACCCTTAGGATACCTTCCATTATTTTCAACCCATAGACTTTCAGTATCCAGGTACAAATTCTTCTGCAACCATCTACAAGTTAGGTCCTGAACTGCTCAGCCCCAAGCCCCTATGACCCTCAAGAAAGCCGAGGTCCAGAAGGACTCGCCTCAGAACCAAAGGCATATTGGTGCAATGCCCTTGGATTTTGTCTTGGTTTTCTGGTTTCTGTTTATCTGCTGGTTCCACGCTGCTTACCTGGCTGCTTGCCCACCCTCCCACCCATTTTTCCCCTTAGAGGGCATGCTACCTAATTTTGGCGCCTGCCATAGCACGAGATTCACAGATTCATCCTGGCCAGAGACTGCTCACTCACCAGTAATTAAGAGAAACTTTGCTCTTGCTTGTGGATCCACAGGGAATTTCGCTGTCTCTAGTCTCTCTTTAGTAAAGACCTTTTCTACCTTGGGCTTCTCATCCCATAACCGCCACCATTCGCAGTTTAGCCTCTTGTCAGTGACCTGTGCACTATGAATACATACTATCTGCTAACATTCCAAACTGGGGGCAAGTTCATCCAAATATACATCAAACTCCTCCACTGTAGTGCCACGGGCAAAGCCAAGATAAATTTGGCTGAGACCCTGCCGTCTAAGAGCTCGCAGTCTAGGAAAGGAGTTCACTGAGACACAAACTAGACTATGATAACACACTTAAAAGAGTCATTAATCACCATGACAATTCAGAAAGCAGGGAAATGACTTCAGGTCATAGAGAAATCAGAGCATCTAGGAAAACTATAAGACAATGGTTGATTTCAACCAGACCTGGAGGAAGAAGTAGAGTTTGGCAAAAAGAAATGGGAATGTTCCAGATGTAGAGATAGTGTGAGCAAAAGAATAAGAAAGAGAATTAGATATACCCCAAGCAAAAATGAGTCCTGTTTCACTGGCTCAAAGCATTTTAACAAGGAGTCCTGGCAGATGAGATTGAAAAGCAGGGTTGTGACCAGAGGGCTAGAAAGAGGCATTGGAAGTTTAAAACACATGGTGACATATCAGAGCTAAGCTTTAGGAAAATCAAGTCTCTTAGCATTAAGTACACATCCATATTGCATGCCATTAACTGCTTTAAACAGGCTCTCTAATGGAATAGTTGGACATGATTGCAGATTGAATTGTGGCCCCCAAAAAGATTTATTGAAATCCTAACCCCCAGTGCCTGTGAATGTGAGCTCCTTTGGAAACTGGGTCTTTGCAGTTGTAATCAAGAAAAAATGAAGTCATGCTGAATTAAAGTGGTCTTTACATCCAGTGACTGGATGAGAAAGATTTGGAGAAAGAGAAAATGAGAAGATTTGGAAACAGACACACAAGCAGAAGACAGCTGTTTGAAGAAGGCAGAAATTGAAGTGATAATGTCACAAGCCAAGGAACGCCTGGGGCCACCAGAAGCTAAGAGAGGCAAGAAATGAATTTTCCCTAGAGACTTCAGAGTGAGTGTGGCCCTGCCAACACCTTGATTTCAGACTTCTAGCCTCCAGAACTGTGAGAGAATAAATTTCTGTTGTCTTAAGTCAGCCAATTTGTGGTACCTTGTATATTGTAGCTCTAGGAAACTAAAACAGACATGAATTAATTTGGACTTGAAAGTCATCAGAGGGCCAGCCCGTGGCTCACTTGGGAGAGCGTGTTGCTGACAACACCAAGCGTCAAGATCCCCTTACCGGTCATCTTTTTTAAAAAAAAAAAAAGAAAGAAAAAAGAAAATCATCAGTGCTCTAGGACCTTCAGAAATAATGGATGGTTCATGAACCAGAAGGTGATCCTGGAGAAAATCTGAGGTCAGAAGGCACAACCACTATTGGAATTGTGCATAAAAGACCAGCATCTCAGGAGTAAAAAGAAAGGAAGGCAGTCAGCCCTCTAACATCAACAATATTCTGATGACTGAGGTCCTTGCTTCAATCAAAGCCTGAATGGATCCATCAGTGGGGCTAATCCTTCCATTGAGATTTAATCACTGGGTTTCTTGGCTGCCCCGCGGGCTTTCTCATCTTTGTTCATTCCTGAAAGAGTCCACATAGTCTTTATTCTTCCGAAGGTCCATATTGTTGAGAAGAGCACTTTGCTATTAATCCCCATGTGTAAGTGGATTACAGAACAAGAAAATTTGACTTAGGGCCTTAAGTTTCCAGTAATCATCACTTACTCAAAGATGAATATGTACATTCATTAATGTGATTTTTCCGATTATCCAAGTAACCCCACCCATTATAAAATCTTTCAAAGTGAGAGAAAATTACACAGAATGAGAACCAGCCTTTATCTCAACACTAAAAAAAATACTTAGAGTGGGTATTTTGGCATACCTGATATAATGAAGAGAAGTAGTTTGTAATTTTTTTTAAAAAAACTTGTTTTTGATAGAATGTGCCCTAAGAATCACCCTGGCATCAAAGAAAAGAAAAGAAGCATACCTGAGAAAAATGGAGAAGTTTGTGATCAGGTAATCATTTTAACCATTTTAACACTGGTAGAGGTGAGAGAGATTTTATTCATGTCAAAGGAGAAAATTCAAAGATACACATCTCATAGCACCTATAGTCAGGGTACTAAACAATTAAATTTAACTCATGTCCTAATTAAGCTCAGAATCCCACAAAGCAACTTTTCCAAGCTAGAAAAACCATACCTTATTATTTCCTTGAGAGATTTCAATTTTTTCCCAAATTAAAGTTCCCTAGCAACCATAACACAAGAACCAAGACCATATCTTATGCCCTTGGAACCAGTATCCCCAAACCCCTGTAATTTTCGGCTGTGGGGCTGTGCCCCCAGAAAGGTGGAAGAACTGGCCCCATTGTGCTACAATAAAGATAAGGTCCAGACACTCTAGATTGCTAGTTGCTAGGAGGCCCATAAATTCACTTTTCCTGACTTGGATGAGATTCAGAACTGCTGTATCACAGGCTGAGAAGACATGGATTACTGCAATTAAAATTCAGAGGCTGTCCATGAGGAATAATTTTAGCCCTTCTCAGTCTAATAAGCTACATTAACTGGTCCTGGTTTAAAGAATGGGCAGTTAACTGGGACCTCTAAAGTCTTTGGCATGAAGAGTCCAGGTTTATAGTACTAACCAGAAACTTTTACAAATAAAGTCCATCTGGTTTTGATCCCATCTCTGGAAGAAGAGGACCATTTGGGTATTCTTACTTGAAGTGAGCTGAAATTCTGGCAACAGGCTCCCATAAACCTTTAAGGTAATTTGAATTGTTTGATACAATTGGTGAGGATTCAGAGGGCCAAGGTTGCAGGCATATTCAACCACCAAATTAAAGCAATTAATCAGGCGGGAAAAAAAGAGGGGAAAAAAAACACTGAGTGAATTTTTAAAATCTATTTTTAAATAATTAGATTGTTAAATTGTTTAGTTAACTGAAAACCATAGTTATGAGGTTTTACTTTTTTTAGATTTCAATGAAATATTAACGTTCAATTAATATAATTGTAGAGCTGAAATGATAATTTCTAATCAGAGATTTCAAGATGAGATCATTATTCTAACATTCATAAACCTTTTTTGAAATGTCATGTAGAGCTTGCACTGCACTTGGAATATATTCTAAAATATTTTCAATGCTCAATAAATTGCTTAAGAGGAGTAATATTGTAATGATCACCCAGCAATATTTTTCCTCCATAACATTAACCACAACAGATTCAAGGTTAGTTAAGGATGAGGCTTTTGTGATACAGTTGTTAGCAATATTCTGAAGTCATTAACTGAGAGAACTTGCTCAAGCAAAGAGAAGCTCAAAATGCCTGAAATTATTATGTAGTTTTTAAGGACTTACCTTCCTAAAAAGAAAGATACTTTATTAATTTAATTCTATCTGAAATAATAACCAAAAGCTGATGCCTGAAGATAGCTCATTTCTAAATATCTAAAAAACATAAGCTTCTTTCCTAAGTAAAGAAAATGTGTAGTTTTTAATAGTATTTGTGTCCTTTAAATACAGGATTTCTCAACCTCAGCACTATTGACTAAGGGCCAGATAATTCTTTGTCATGGTGAACTGTCTCTTGCATTGCAGGATGTTTAGCAGCATCCCTGGCCTCTACCCACTAGATGCCACTAGAACTTCTCCAGTAGGGACAACCAAAAATGTCTCCAGACATTGCCAAATGTCCCCTGGGGGCAAAAGTGCCCCCAAGTTGAGAACCTCTGTCCTAATAAAACACAGCAAAAAAAACAGCAAAAGTTTAACACCCAAAAGCTGATACCCAAAGATAGTTCACTTCTAAATTATATTGCAAATGTTTCTTTCAAGTAGCTCTGGTAAATAAATAAAATAACTGTGTCATTCAAACAGAGTGGGGTTTTTTTGTTTTGTTTTGTTTTTTCTTCCTTTTTTTTGTCTTTTTTCGTGACCGGTAACGGGATCGCAACCCTCAGTGTCGTGCCCGCACCGCGACTGGCAACAGGATCGCAACCCTCGGTGTCGCGCCCGCACCGCGCTCAACCAGTGAGCGGACTGGTCTCTATATGGGATCCAAACCCTCGGCAGGAGCGCCACGCACTCCCAAGCGCCGCACTCTACGGAGTGCGCCACCGGGCCGGCCCCAAACAGAGTGTTTTTAAGCAAACAAACATTTCCTGTGTTTCCTTCTCAATCTATATCTTAATTAGTTATACCAGGAGAACTTTAGAAAAGAAAATGTAAATCTGGTATACCAGCTAGCTATAAAGTGAAAAGTATTGACAGAATCATAACTAGGTAAACATTCTTTATTGATTTTCAGCTTTTAAAAGCAAATGATATGCAAAGGACATCACCAAGAAAGTAAAATGATAACCCACAGAATGGAGAAAATGTTTACCAATCATATATCTGGCAAGGGACTAAGGGACTTGTATCTAGAATATATAAAAAATTCCAGAGCTGGCCGATTAGCTCAGGTGGTCAGAGCACCAGAACAAAGTCAAGCCAGCAACAAAACAAAACAAAACAAAATCCTATAGCTTAATAATAAAAAGACAAAAAAACAATTGAAAAATTGGCAAAGGGTCTGAATAGACATTTTTCCAAAGAAAATATAAAATCAGTTAATGAGCACATGATACAACACCGAACACCATTATTTACCAGAGAAATGCAAATCAGGAAGATACCACCTCTCACCCAGTAGGACGGTTAAAATCAAAAAGACAGATAATAACAAATGTTGGCAAGGATGTGGGGAAATTAGAATCCTCATACACTGCTGGTGGGAATGTGAAATAGTAAGGCCACTTTGGTAAACAATCTGGCAGTTCCTCAAAAGGTTAAACACAGAATTACCATATAACCTAACCCCACTCTTAGGTTTATACCCAGATGAAATGAAAACAGATATTCAAACAAACATTTGTACACTAATGTTCATAGCAATAACTAGTTACAACAGCCAAAAGGTGGAAATAAGTCACATGTCCATCAACTGATAAATGGATAAACAAAATGTGGTATATCCATGCAATGGAACATTATTTGGCCATAAAACAGAATGAAGGACTGACACGTACTACAACCTGGATGACCCTTTAAGACATTATGCTAAATGAAAGAAGCCAATCACAGAAGACCATGTATTATATGGCTCCATTTATATGTAATAGCCAGAGTAAGCAAATCTGTGAAGACACAAAGTAGATTAGTGGTTGTCTGAGGCTGAGAGGAGGGCTAGGGAAGGGGAATGGCTGTTAATGAGTACCAAGTTTCTTTGCAGGGTGATGAAAATGTTCTGAAATTGATTGTGGTGATGGTTATATTTATAACTTTGTAAATATACCAAAAACCACTGAATTGTATACCATAAAGACAGGTGAATTTTATGGTATGTTAATTATATCTTAATGAGGTTGTTATAAAAATAGAAACAATCTATAGATAAGGCATAGAACACTTAATCATGATCGCTGAAATGCAATATACTAACACAGTGTTACCAATCCTGACAGCTCACAGAGCTGGGGGTCTATCAGGGAAGAAAGCTGAGGCAGAAGATCAGGAAACCAATCTTCTCATTTTACAAGGTGGGGGGTAAAATCACTGTCATCAATCAGTTAATGGACCTAAATTAAGGTCTATGTAGTAATACAAAGATTAAAGAATAATCAATTCAAGAACCATAAATATAATTATCAAAAATGTGGAGAACAAAGGAAGTAGGTGAGATGCATTAAGCAAGCTAAATTGTCATTTATCATAATAGGAAGAAGAAATAAAAGAGGTATATTCATACTATTTAGAGATAAAGATAACCACCAGAAGAACTAAAAACAAAAATGAACAAAAGTGATTGGCGACAGTGACAGTAACTTTTCATGATAAGCCCATCTGTTCTATGACTTTCTTAATACTATTTGGAATTACTACTTTGCACATTGTTTTTACAATCGAACCACACTTGGTGCTATTTGAGTGGAAGAATCTGCAAGAAATAAGAATATATATCAGGAAAAATATTAAACTGGATTGGCCTTACTGAGTGAAATTGGAATTTAAGTGGATTTGAGCAAAACTGACTCATGTTTGATAGGCTGACTGCATCCCTATTTAGAAGGCAGCTTGAAAATGTTAGATCCTTAACAGAATGTCGACAAACCTGTATAAAGTCCCTACTATGTTTAAGTCCTAATAACTTTGAGATCCGAAGAACATTTTAGATGAAAAAAAAAGTGCATGTGGTATTTCCCCCCACCCCCACCCTCCCCCACACAGCAGACCCCAGTCAGAACACACCTTGAGACCAAAAGGCGAAGGTGGGTGCTGCTCACCACCAGAACACAGCAGAATTTGTAATCAAGAAAGTACTATACGGTTATTTAAAACATTATCAGGGTTACAACTGGGACACTTGGGACTCAGGATTCCAGGAGGCCAAAGTGGGACACTTATTTTGAGAATGTCAGGTGGTAGAATTAATAATTACACCAGGACACAGGCATAACCAGGAGTGTCCCAGGGTACCCCAGAAAGCTCAGAAGGCTCAAAAGCGTGGAAATGGACCCCTGTGGTTCTCAGAACCCCGGGAAGCCTACACTATGCTAAAGAACTTGCCTTCCAAGTTATCACTTTCCAAGGATATCCTTGTGTCAGGTGAGGGGATGGAGATGCATATTTTACAAAGAAGAAAAGAATTAACACATTACTTCAGTTAGCTGGGTCAGGCTCCTATTAAGTCACAAAGCAAACAAAACCCACATAAGGTCGTGATGAAAATAAACCCATGGTCTGAGCCTCTGCAAACATTGCCTGAAGAGTGGCAAACCAGCTCATGAGTCCCAACCTTCCTGGACTTTCCTACTGGAAATCATCTTTGCCTGGAATGCAGCCAAGCACATCCCACCCAGCCCAGGTGATGTGGGTGGATCCAAAGAGATCTTGTCCCCAGGATCCGAAGAAGTCTGGGAAGGTCAGACCTTGGGCTACAATGTCTCCCCAAAGACCCTGGAGGCCTCCAACAGGGCAAGTAGAAAGAAGAGGCTTTGCCAGGCAGACCCCTGCTCCAGATCCCCCAGACTGGGCATGCAGACATTGGGCACACCACCACCACTGCCACCACCTCTCTTCCCGTCCACTCCATTTCCACGGTCCTGACACTCCCGCGGGGAGGACTTTCAGACCCATTCCTCTATCTGACCTCCCGCTCCTTGGAGGTGACCTGGTGGCTCTCTGGGGTTCATTATCACCTCTGCAGAGTGAGCAGAGGAAACGAGGAGCAGGAACTAGAATCAGTCTATGATTACAAGGTTAGCAGCTCTTGGAGAGGGAGGAAGGAGGGAGATTGGGAGGGAGGCAGGGGCTTTGCAAAAGCAGGTTTTTTCTGCAGGATATCCTGTCTCCCTCATGGCCACAAGAACTGTGTTTTGGATTTTTAAGGAAAAGAAACTGAATCTCCATAGCCTAACCTCCCATCTACTCCCCACCCATTCCAAGCCAAGCTTCGGCCCCCAGGCCCACCGTCTCCCTGTGACATACTTCTCCCTCACACACCCGTATACTAATCCTTTGGTCTTTAATAAAATCATTCTCTATGGGAACAGATGCTGGAATAAATAATACAGGTGTTTTGTTTTTACTAAACCAAAGATACTCCCCCCTCCCTTTTATTTCTTTTGTGAATTCTACAGAAAACATGAGGTACTTTTCATGATACTTCAGTTTTGCTAGACTATAAAATGCTAGGAGGCCCCCACCCCCGATTTCGTGCAAGTCTCCCTTTATGGAAAGAAAGACTTTGTGACAGGAGCGAGCCTGAGCCTCGAAGGGCCTTGGCCCATTCTGGAACTGAGGTTGTGCTCAGCTGAAAGAACCCCCCTCCCAGAGAGCTCTTGGATGACTCAACACTCTTTGTTTAACGTCCTTTGAATGCAGACAATTGATCAGCTCTCATATCACACCAGCGTGGTGCCTCGGCCCCCACCACATAGGCTACCGGTTCAATGAACTGCGACCCCCTTCCACTGCCTTGCAGCAGAATGCCTCAGCTCTGCCTCAGCCAGCTGGGAGAACCTCTTCACCTAGCAAAAGGGCTTCAAGGTCTTCTAGAAGAATCTCACACAAGCACTGGAGGAATCTCTCTAGCTTCCACACCCACAGTCTAGGCCTTTATGAATTTCTTAATGAGGTCCCTGGAGACCACAGGAACAGGGAAAGTCTTGTGCTGGAGGGGTGTGGAAGAAGGTGCTGGAGGTTTTGAAGGGGATGGAAGGGGAAAATCTGCCTATTAATATCTTGTACCCTTTTACACTAGAGCACTGTCTTATTTTGAAAACACTGTTCCTTGCTGAGTACTGCTTTATTTCTGAGTGCCTCCTTTTTTTAAAATTTTTTTATTTTTTAAATAACTCATTTGGCCTTACAATAATGATGAGGGAGTTTTTTTGTTTTTGACACAGGCGTTATTACATAAAACAAAACATTTAGTGATGAAAAGACCTGAAATTTGGAATTGTGGAAAACAAAAAGTTTGCTGGGGCCTGGAAAATCTGATTTTTCTGGTCCTGGATTGAGGAGAAAACAAAAAACAAAGACACAGAGAGGCACATTCAGAAACATACTCTCTATCCATTTGCTTAATTTAGAAAGGAAAATGTATATGTACATATATACATGTGTACACATACACACACACACACACACCCAGTGGAACTGTTTTTGATACAGGAGACCAAATAACTGGGGACAGTGAAAGTAAGGATCTTTCTCAACCACAGGCCTGAGTCTGTGGTGTTCAGGACTCCCTTAGGAATGTGTTCCCACTCTTCATTCCCCATAGGATTTCTACGCAAGGCTTGGATGTGATTCCTACACTCTCACCTGCGTTCCTCATTTGGGAAATCATAGGCTTGTACTGCACATCTATAAAGTGTTGTCTCACAAAAAATGTTTCTCCTTCAGAGAGTAAGCTCCCTGCAGAAAGGAAAGAGAGAAAGTGTTAAGATGCACACCTACTAGGCCCTTGGAGATGCTTTCCAGGAGGAATTCCCGCCAGGGCGCTCCAGAATGCCTGGGGTCAGTCAGCTCACCAGAACTGCAGAAACTTGGCCGGGAGAAGGAAGGACCAGCACTGCTTCTCCTTTCAGGTTTAGAGGAGGAGGAGAAGAGAGGGGAGCAGGGAGAGAAAACTGCAGAGGGAAGGGAGAGGAAGTCTTTGTCCTAACTCCTTGAATGAGCATGAGAGTGGAGTTAAATTGTCAGCTAATGAGATTTCCTTACCACATGTTTCCTTTTAAGTCTATGCCCCCAACTGATTTGATCCCCAGACAGCAGCAGGGGCAAAAGGGGTCTCCATCATCCCTAAAGGCCTGAGAATTCCCAGAACAAGTGCAGGAAGGGTCAGAGTCATTTCTTGGTTTGTAACTTTAAATGGTTAACGTTTATTAACTGGTATCTAGCAATACTGCAGGAAAGTGCCTCCACTAAGGGATGACCCAGGCAGGCCCCAGGGAACGGAAGGGATGGGGAGCAGTCCTGTGGGCTTCTACGACCACTAGGCAAGACTACAAATTTTCATTTGTTTGTTTGTTTTGGATGGTGAAGGCCCCTGGGGTCTACATTCAAAGGATGTGTTGTGGAACCCACTCAATAATTTATCCCAACAGGCATGAAGGTGTCAAAAGAGGAAGACTTTTTCAATAATCTAATCCAGCTTCGAGTCTGAGATTATCTTTTTTAACCCTTTATCTGATTATGGGTTGTTTTGTTGTTTTCCATATGAAACTGGCTTCTCTTTTGGGGCGGGGGGGGGGGGGGG
>NW_007726359.1:565320-579398 GCF_000696425.1 Galeopterus variegatus
GGGGGGGAATGGAGGGGATTGAGGGAGGTTTAAAAGAAACTGGCTTCTCTTTTTGCCCAAAGAAAATAACCAGTGCAGACTTAGTGGAGCAGAGGAAAATCAAGTCAAAACACATTGACAGCATTTTGAAGATATTCAATGAAATCAATTCAACTCTTCCATCTTCACGCTTAGTCAACAGCCTCCTCCTTAAGTTTATTTCTGCTCCATCCAAAGATAATTACTTAGCAGCTTTGGTGTTTACTACTGAAAAGCACCCTCCCTCGCAGAGCTCTTTACCTTGAGACACAAAAGAGCATATTCTGAAAGCCTGCGATCTGCCAGACTTCTGCTACAAGACACAGGTTAAATTTCACCTCTCCTGGGAAGCGCTCCCTGCCAGCCTCCAGATATCACTTTGTTCAAACCTCCCTCCATCCCGGCGTTAACCATTTTGCAGGGCAGCCATTGGTTCACCGGCAACTGCTTCCCACCTGGACGGGTTTTCCTCCTCCAAGCCCAGATACCGGCCTCAGCCCGGTCTTGAGGAAGAAGGAAGAACTAAAACCTAATGGAAATTCAAACACATAAAAAGGAGCTCCGAGAGATTAGATAAGTGTAATTAAATCTAAGGCCAAGTAAAACAAGTCCTGTTTGAAGCTGAAAACAGCAGTCCTTCATGCCTTTTAAAATAAAATGGGACCTGGGGGAGTGGAGGACGCAAAAAAGGGAGGCAACATGGGGCCATCTTCTACAAGATTTCCTCCAGCAGAGAATCAGCCTTACTCCAGCGTTTCACATGTGCCCGTCGCTGCGCTATGCAACTAATCTATACAGTCCTTTACACTCATTATCCCCACTTCACAGACGCGCAAACCGAGATTCAGGGAGATTAAGTAACTCGGCCAGAATCACCTGGCTCGTGAGTGACACTGGGCAAGTACTGGAACGGGGCGGGGGGGTTGTTGTTGTTTTCACCTCGGCGCCCAGGCTCTCAACCTCTGCTCCAGCTCAAACACAGTGTGTGCCAAGTCAGCATACACAGGTAACCCGATCGCGACCGCTCTGCCTCAGCGATGCCGCACAGCCGCTCCGCGAGGCCGCGTGGCTTCCACCGAAGCGGGCCCGGACTACACAGTGTCCCCAAGGGCTCGAGCGCGTCCTTCAAGACCTGCCTACACGCAGGAAAAGGCAGGCTCTGAGTCCACCTGGGCTGCCCCGAGGCAATACCACAGGATGCGACGGGAAGGGGGTGAGCGTAGCCGGGTCAGTGCCCCGACGGCTGTCAAGCTAATGGCCCCAGGCCGGGATGCCGGCTCCTCGGCGTGCAGGGGACCTGCAGGCGCTGCAGGCGGCGGGGGCTGGGCGCGAAGGCGCCGAGACAGCGTCTTTTCCCTGCAGCATCTCGCGCCGAAGCCGGGGGAGGGGGCGTCACCTGACAGCGCGCACCAACTTCTCCCGGCTCGGAGGGGCACGCGGCAGCGGCTGGGGCCGGAGGCGAGGAGGGGGGGCGCAGCTCTCGCCCAATGGCGAGGTCTGTAAACAAAAGCGGGCCCCACGCGGGTCTCCAGCCGGGTGGCGGGCGGCGCGGCGCAGCAGCATCGGAGCGGCAGAGCTGGGGACAGGAATGAGATGGGACTTGGGGACCCAACGCACAGCTCCCGGGAACCCTCGCCGCCCGGACAAGTCATTGTCTGCGCACACGCAGGATTCAGCTTTAAATGCCCTATCCTGGGCCCGCCGCGGGTCCGCCGCCCGGTGTGCCAGCAGCCCCCGGACTCTGCCCGGAGTACCCGGCCCTGAGGGCGGCATGGATCGCCAAGGCGAGCATTCAGGCAGCGATGCCGAAAAGCCAGGCCCGAAGGTGCTCAAGTCAGGGACCGAGACACATGCATAGACCCAGGCACGAACACGCACGCCCTCCCTGAAGTTGATAAAAATCGCCGATAAATACAAAGTGCCGCCGCCGCCGCAGGTCAGCGCTGACCTCCTGCCGCCGGGAAGAGCGAATGCCAACGCCCGGACAGTGTCACTTTTATTCGAGGCCGAGCACCTGGGCTCCGCTGTCTCGTCCCCCTCCTGTCTTCTCTCGCCTCCCCCCCAGATCACCCCACCTCCCAAATGTGTGCACACGAATACAATACGAGTAAAGCCCAATCGGGGGGAGCTAGGACCCTCCGGGAGCCCCGGTGTGCAGGAGACGGGGGGTCAGGACGTGCCCGTCACGGGCACAGCAGCTCCGGCATCCTCACCACCGTCCCTCGGGGCGGCTCCGGCAAGCTGGCCCGCGCCCCCAGGTCCGCGGGACTCACCCGCCACGTTCGTCCCGGATCTCGGCGATCGCGCCGGGCACAATGCGGGGCCGCAGGCTCCCGGGGCTGCAGTCGCCGAGGCGTTCCTCTCATCTGTCTTTATAGCTTCCTTTTCAGTGGAGAGGAGTTAGGGGCAGAGAAAATGGCAGAAATTATTTCCCAAGTGCTTCACTGAGATGCCAGTAGAGCTGGTTGGTGCTTCTATTTTATGGATTATGCAGACTCCCCCGCCACGTTCGTCCCGGATCTCGGCGATCGCGCCGGGCACAATGCGGGGCCGCGGGCTCCCGGGGCTGCGGTCGCCGAGGCGTTCGCGGCGCTGCAGAGCTGCGCGCCCGACGGCGGCGGCGCTGCTCTGCCGGGCTGTGCTCTGGGCCGCTGGCCGCTCTGCCAATGGGAGCTGTCAGACCGCCTCCGCCGGCGGCCTCGGGGGCGGGGCCGTAGGAGCCCGTGGGAAACCGAGCTCCGATTGGGCCTCCTGACAATCGCTCCGCCTCCGGCTAGCCAATCAGAGACGGCTAATACAGGAGCGGGGCGTTCAGAGTTGGGCTGGAGAGTGACAACAGGCGCACGCCGGGTACCCGAGCTGCATCCCGGCCCGAGCGCGCTGCTGGAGGGATGCGGGCGTCACGCGCTCCGGGGATGCCTCCCCACGAGGCTCCGGCGGCACGGCCGGGGGAGATCGCGGGAAGGCAGTAGGGGTGCGGCGAGCCGGGGAATCGCGAGGGAGCCCCTAACAAAGCAGCTTTGGGCGGGCCAAGTGGCCTCCGCCTCCTCCGACAATAGGTCCGCGAAGCTGCCTGTCACTCTGCAAAGGTGGAGGTGACCAATGACGTGCACAGAAGGAGCTCGAGTTGGCGCGCGCGCGCGCGACTTGGCATCAGTGGGATTGGTCGGAGGTAAAGGATTTTCCTGCCACCTAAGGACGAGAGGAAGGGGGAATGGAACCGGGGAGGCGAAGAGCCAGAAACGTTGTACCTGCGACACGTGGTGTGGCTCGGGAGGCGTGTGCCCGGCTCTACGGGGAGACAGGAACTTTTTTAAGAGAGAAAGAACCCTAACGTAATCCCTTCCTGTGGGTGCCGGATGTGTTAGACACTAAGCGAGCTCTAGGTAGGGCACGGTGGCCTTAACCGAATGCCGGAGAGTCCGGGAATCACTGGGTGGGCCCACCGTGCCCAGCAAGGGAACTTGGAATCACGGCGCGGGGCTTGGGCCTCACGTTCACCTCGTGGGCAGAGTACGTGACTCGGACAAGGTTCACACAGACCTGGTCTCCTCTGTACAGTCGGGAAACGATAGTTGCAGTTCACCTTTCGCGAGGTTGTAAGGGACTTGTGAACAGACGCCAACGGTAGAGCCGTTAGCGAAACCTTTTCCCTACACACCAGGCCTGAGCTTCTTCCTCACCTTGAGAGCTTTAGATTTCACCAATGACAAGGGCTGGGGTGAATGTTCATTACACCCTGGTTGATGAGTCACGTCCGCCCCTGGAGGTGGGAAGGTCTGCGCTCCTGGGGTTATCTTGAAAACACAAGGAACCACAAAAGGGATTGCTGGGCTGTGGCAGGTAAACCTAAATCGGAAAATTAAAAATCATCGGGCCGAGCCCGTGGCGCACTCGGGAGAGTGCGGCGCTGGGAGCGCAGCAGCGCTTCCACCGCGGGTTCGGATCCTATATAGGGATGGCCGGTTTGCTCACTGGTTGAGCGCGGTGCGGCCGGTCACAAAAAGGACAAAAAAAAAAAATCATCATTGACTCTTCCTTCTCCCTATACTCTCTCCATCTATTCTTACTAACCTCCCAAATGCATCCCTTCCTCCCTTCATCTCTTACCCGGACAAAATCAAAGGCCTCCCATCATCTTTCTGCTCCAGGCCTTGTCTCCCGAAATCTGTTCTCCGAAGAATCTCATTTTAGCTCTCAACTCTTGAGTCTCTTCTCTTTGCTCAGGACACGCCCACCCCAAACCCTCCCTTCACTTGACTAATTCCTATCCATTCCTCAGATACCAGCTTGGTGGGCAGTGCATCCCAGGAGGCGCTACCTGAACTACTGTGCAGCGGTTGCTCTTAGAGACACTGGGCAGCCTCCTGTACCCAGTCAAGGTCACATGCCCACATCCCCAGCCCCAGTGTTCCCACAGCTTCTGTACTTTCCTCCTGACCTGTACTACCCGTGCTGAAATTGCCAGTTAATTGTGTCCTCCTCATCCCCACAGCACTCTGTGGGAGCAGAAATCTTATCAATTTTCACTGCTGTATCCCAGTGTTTGGCACATTTGGGTGCTCAAAAATATTTCATCAGTGAATTACAGAGGAGCTGTAATGATAAGCAACAGTTTTAAAGATGTGAAGTGCTTCTAAAACATCAGTTTGAGAAGAATGATGTGTTAGTCCATTTTGTGTTGCTATAACAGAATACCTGAGATGGGGTAATTTATAAAGAAAAGAGGTTTATTTGGCTCATGATTCTGGAACAACTGCACTGGGTATGGGCCTCAGGCTGCTTCTATACCACATGGCCAGGTGGAAAATTTTCCAGATCTTTACACTCTGCTTCTCTTTTAAATTCTGGCTTTATATCATGCCTTTGCCACCATAACTTAGCATAGGCTGTTAAAAGTAGCCATGCAGCTTCCTTAATGCTTTGCTGCTTAGAAATTTCTTCCAAATCCTCTGGTTCACAACTCTTAAGTTCCAACTTCCACTAAGTCCTAGGGCATGGACACAATGCTGCCAAGTTCCTTGCCAGTTTATAGCAAGGGTGATCTTTGACTTAATTTCCAATAAGTCCCTTCTCATTTACATCTGAGACCTCCTCGATATGGCCTTTGCTGTCCATATTTCTATCAGCATTCTGCTCACTACCATTTAACCAGTCTCTAAAAAGTTCCAAACTTTACATGGTTTTCTTGTCTTCTAAATTTTCACCAGCCTCCAGGCTTTTTCTAGCCTGTTCCTCCAAATTCCTCCAGCCTTTGCCCACTACCCAGTTCCAAAGCTGCTTCCACAATTTCAAGTACTTATTATAAGCAGCACCCCACTTCTCTGGTACCAATTTTCTGTGTTAGTCCGTTTCATGTTGCTGTAACAGAATACCTTAAACTGGGTAATTTATAAAGAACAGAGGTTTATTTGCTTATAATTCTGGGACACCTACATTTGGCACAGGTCTCAGGCTGCTTCTACTCATGGCAGAAAGCAGCAGGCAGCTGGTGGGTACAGAGATCACAAGGTGAGGAGAAGGAAGAGAGAGAGGAAGGGGAGGTGCCAGGGTCTTTTAAACAACCAGCTCTCAGGGGAACTAATAAAGAGAGAACTCACTACTCCCCTACCCCACCAGGGGAGCATTAATCCATTCATGAGGGATCCGCCCCCACGACTCAAACAGCCCCCAACACTGCCACATTGGGGATCACACTTCCACATGGATTTTGGGAGGACAACACGTCCAAACTCCATCAAATGGTTATGATAGGAGATCTCACATTGATATGTCTACCAGGTTCCATGATGGGTGTTATTGGGAGGTTTCTGAGTCAAGTTTGAGAAATTTCCCAAAAGGAACCAGCTTTGTTTCAGCTGATACCTTGCCCAAGCTTCTCAATGGAGAATCATTCCTTGTGAAGCTTTTCATCCCAGGAAAAAGCAATTTCTTGACCTGTTATAAGCCACCATCTTCAAAGGGGATATGTGAATGTGTGTGTGTGTGTGTACACACACATATATACACACATGTATATGGAATATGTACATTTGAAAATGAGTGGAATGCTTTTCCCTAAGGATGTTCAGAAGTGCATTTGGCTATGCTTAAAAGCATAGACTCTGTAATCAGGCTGACTACTTTCAAGCCTTATCACTTTCTAGCTGTAACCTAGCTCAGACCTCTGTGCTTAGTTTCCCCACCTATATAACTGAAGTAATTTAAGTGCCCATCACATTGGGTTGCTTGGTATGAGGATGAATGTGTTAATATTAACAGTGTGCTTAGAAGAGTGCCTGGCACATAGAAGCATTAAATAATGTTTACCAAGTAAACAATTTCCACTGAGACATGTGCAGTGGGACCTCCAGAGGCCTCATGTGTTAGTGACAGGTTACTGGAGGGTTACCTAAGAGTAGTTGGATCTCTCTTCCCTGCATCATCTGAGGGCTGCTGCTAAGGGGCCCTCCTGTTAAGGAGGTAACATTGTTGGAGCATGAGCTTCAGATGAATCCTCAGAGCCCCCATCTGATTGCCTTGCTCCTATGAAGTCAAAAGCAAGATACAGAACCCCAGAGTTAGGCTGGCTGGTTTGAATCCAAGCTCCACAACCTACCAGCTCTCTACCTTTGAGCAGGTTACTTAATCCTTCTTAAGCCTCAATTTCTCATTCTCTACAATAAGGGTAATAACACCTAATCCATAAGGATGTTGAGAGAATCAAAAAGATTACTCACGGCACATAGTACAAACTCATTAAAGTTAGCTCTTGGGTTTGCTAAGTTAGCTAAACTCTGAACCACAGTTTCTTCATCTTTAAAACAGGATAATAGTGTTTCATTAAATGATCAGAAAACCTGGACGAGACGATGTAAGCCCTCTGCCCAAAAAGGGGAGGTGGAGACATGGGAAACCGCCATCTGGGCTCTTTCCCTCATTCACCATCTCACAGAACCCCACTTGTCTCCACACATCCGGACTTTGCCTCCCAGAATCTGCTCACTGCTGACTGTGGGAGGCTTGGTTCCCACAACCGTGGTGCTGCCACAGACGTTAAAAGAATTAAGCCGATCCAGCCTTCGGGTACATTTCCTGACCTCACAAACCTAAAAAGCTACTACAAGCTTCTGTGCTGTTTCTTGTCTCCACTCTGCACAGTATGTTACTGCTTCACATTGTGGCAAAGAGAATGGAGCATTTTGATTAAAACACAGACAAATGCCATCTGGCAGTATATTCTGGCATCTTGTCCCCCGAGGGCACTGTTGACATCTAAAGAGAGCATGGAATTGGCATTAAAGAAAAAAAATGGAGTAGTCAGGCAGCATTAAGGGTTTAGGGCAGGAGACATTACATTTCTAGTACATGACCCCACCTTCAGTGATGAGTCAACACTTCCTTCCCCACCATTTATTAGAAGGCTCACTAAGTACAATCATAGCAAAGTCACAGCAAGTGATCTTCTGTAGTCTGGTGGCATGATGTATATGAGCCCATACCTGCCATTCTGGGCAGCCCTTCCTCCCCTCTGTTCCTGAGCTGGTCCTCCATTCCAGCAGATGCTCCCTGAGGGCAGAACTTTGGTCTCTTTGATTTGCTTCTGTGCCCAAACTGTGCCTGGCACATAGTAAGTGCTCAATAAATATTTATGGCATGAATGTAGTTTAGCCTTGTGCATGCCTACAAGAAGTGTGGCACTTTATTTCCTTCTGTCATCTACTTGTGGATGCCCTATTTGAAGAAAGGACATGAGGTAGCTTATAAAAATAGCTCTCTCTAGCAAAGTTTCATGAATGGTAGAGAGGACAGCACTAGTAGAGTCTTGTCTCCAACTAAATATTATAAGCTCCTGGAAGGTATGCTTTACTCTCCTGGAGCTCTCACACACTGTATGTGTTCAGTGAATATTTGCTACAAAAGCACTTTCTGGTTGAGTCATCATTTACTTGGGAATCTACCAGGAGAGAGATGAGAGTTTGGTTTTCCGAAGCAGCTGTTGACAAGTTTGCTCCTAATCTCTTGCTAAAACCCCTTCACCTCATTAATCCCCCCAAGGATCAGTAGACAGAGTCCAGGCTAAAATCTAGAATAAGGAAATTCTAATTAGTCAAATGTTACTGTCAGGGACCTCTAGTTTTTTTGTTGTTGTTGTTGTTGTGGGGGTTTTGGAGTTTTTTTTTTTTACCTTTCAGAGCTTTTCTCTAACCAGCTGTCCGAGTCACTAATGAAAACCAAGGCCTGACATTGCCCCACCTTCAGATCCAAGTGATCCATTCTTGGGATGGTTTCCTTCTCACTTACACTCCTCTGGGAAAGAGGCCCAAGTCAGTACCACAGCATTTCCAGCGGGACCTTTGGATCCACCCAACTCCTGAGCTGAGTCTCCCTCCTCTCCTTCCCCTTCTCTCACATCCACACTTGATTGAATGCGCTAGCACTGCTGTCTTGAATTTTTGAACAAGGGGCCCTGCATTTCAATTTGCTCTGGGCTTCACAAATTATGTCCTGCCACATCCCTTCCAGCCCAAGGTTTCTTATCCTTAGTCGTCCTTGACATCCAGTTTGTACCTTCTACATACGTGGTACTCAGTAGATGTACATTAATGGGTTCAACATAAACGTAAAGTACTTTTTGTCCTTTATATGCCAGAGCTGATGCAAACCCAGGCATTATATGGAGAGAGGCCCTTGAGAGCTTGGAGATCCAGTGCAGCAATGAATATTTGGCTCATCAGAGGACATACCTAGATCTTCTCACTAGAGAATTACAAGAAGACAAGCATGTACAACCCAGGGGCCATAAAGACCCCAGGAGAGGACAAGCACTCCCATCCTGTGATGGTTTATTTTATGTATCAACTTGACTGAGCCATGGGGTATCAAGATATTTGGTCAACCATCATTCTGGGTGTGTCTATGAAGGTGTTTTTGGATGAGATTAACATTTGAATTGGTAAACTGAGTAGAGCAAATTGCCCTCCCTAATGAGGGTAGGCCTCATCCAATTCATTGAGGGACTGCATGGAACAAAAAAGCTTACTCCTGCAAGTTATTGGAAATTCCTCCTGCCCAGCAGTCATTGAGTACAGACATTTGTAGGGACTTTCCTTCTTTGGACTCAAACTGAAACATCAGCTCTTCCTGGGCCTCAAGCCTGCCTGCTTTTGAATATATACTGCTGGTTCTGTTTTGTTAGAGAAGCCTAATACACATCCAAATAGTTTCCCCCACAACCATTCAATATTCCTCTGCAGCCTCATTACTCAAAGGGTGATCTGCAGACCAGGAGCAGTGACATCACCTGGTATCAGAAATACACAATCTCAGGCCACATTCCAGGCACACTGAATCTGTACCTACATCTTAACAAGATCCTCAGATGGCTCATTTGCATATAAAGTATAAGCACATCATCCCATCTATGAAAATGCAAAACATCTGGGAAGAATAGCAATATTAACAAAAACTACTTAGTAAAGGAGTTAGTTTAACCAAGGCTTTCTTACCTGAGGACAGATATTGGGAATGGGGTGAAAGAGGACCCAGAAAAGGAATTAAGAGGCCAGTAGATTTTCCCAGCCATGATAAGCCTTCGGTTATTGGAGAAAAGACCAAGAAAGCCTCAGTGTGCAAACAAACATATCCAACTAGTACAAATAACCTCAAGGTCAGAGAGACACAGCCTGACAAATCAGACCCCTTTGCATTCAAGGAGCTTAGCAGTGCCTCCTCCTTGTCATGTGCTCTACTGCATTTTATTTTCCGTGTTTTCACTGAAATGGCAGTTTGTGGAGAAACTCTCCCACTTGGCTGCGAACAGGCTCTGAGCAACAGCAACACTTCTGCGGAATTGGCAGGGACAGCGCTATGAAATATTCCAGAAACTTCAAGGCAAGGGGACAAACAAACAACTCCCCCCCCAAAAAAAACCTCTCAAAATGGGTTCTGAGAGGAAAGAACTGGGAATCTAAAACAATTACTGGGAATGTACCATGGGTCTCCAAAAGAAAACCAATTTGATTTTATTTGTTCTGTTTCTGCTTGCTCCAGTCTGATTATTAATTCATCAACATGGGAAGGAACAAAATCTCCTCTTAAAGCAAACTATAACTACTGCATGCTAGTGGGTGTCTGCAATGATCTCCCAGATCGTAGCCTGGTGAGCTTTCTCTTCACTTGCTCACAACATTCAATGCTCCTTGCGGCCCAGCGAGGAGAGAGAGAGAGTGGAAGCAGTCTCCCTTGTCGTTGCCAGCACCTGAGCAAGGCCCGATGCAGGGATCATGCCAGAGCACGTGCCTGCAGCTCCACCTGCCTCCAACCACACATTTATTCTGTATTCTATAGAAGCCTCATCTCCCCCATGTCTAACAGTGGCATGAGAAAGGCTGGAATGTAGCCATGCTGCTTCAGCAAAACCAGCGGTAGGCTTAGAGATGCTGCTCTCCCCAGGAAGGCAGACTGGTGCAGTGGCACCACGGAATCAGTCTCTCTTCTTGAGACAGGGTGGCAGCCCCGTTTTCTCTCTATCCATATGTAGTTATAGCCCCTACACACAAAAACACACAGACACAGCCTAGAGAGGCAGTAGTTAAAGGCAAAGAGGCTAGTGATCTCTAGATTCTAGTGCAAAGATTCTGCCTTGAGTCAAACCTTTCCTCTGTCCCTTACCGGCTGTGTGACCTTGGGCAAGTCACTTAATGTCTCTGTGCTCCATTGCCCTCATCTGCAAAATGAGGCTCATAGTAGTGTCCTTCTCATAGGGATCTTAGGAGGACTGAATGAGTTGATGAAGTAGAGAACTTAGAATACCTGACCCAGTTACAGACAGTACAGATCCCTGACTCATCTACAAGGAGCCAGACCCCCTTTTGAAAGGCTTATTAGTCATCTCTCCCTAGAGAACCAAAAAGTCTCATGAGCTCAATATGTCCGTCATCTCCTTGCATCTACTCCACCACATTCCCCAAACAAGAACAAACAAATCCCAGTGATCTCTTCTTTTGTTTCCCAGGCAGTTCCTGGCCTTATCTAGGGAGACATTACCCAGGCTGGAAACACGGGAGGCAGCTTTGGCTTAACTTCCTCCCCCTCCCCCTCATCTAAGGGATGCCCAAGCCATATCTGGATCGACCTTCCAAATGACCCTGGAACCCACCCCTCCACAGGCTCTTGCTCTCGCCGTAGCCCGCACCCCCATCTGGGAAAGGAGGAGCTTTCGAATTCCACTTTCTATCCACTCACTCTGAAAGCTCTCTCTACTAGTTACAAGATAAAGACCATTTATTTTGCTGGTCCTTGACCCATCCTACCTTTCTGATTTCCCAAATTTGTCCCCCTCCCCACTACACACAACAACCCAAGGCTCCCCATAAAGAGCCTCTTCTGCCCTTGGCCCTCTGCCTGGAACACCTCTTCCCATCCATGTTCTCCTCTGCCCAGGGGATCCCACTCACCCTTCAAGGCCAGGCCAGACCATCATCTCCCCTGAAAAGGACTCTTCTTTCTCCAAGGTTACTGCGCACCTGCAACATATGAGGCCATACATCATGGACTTTCTAATTCAAGTTTTCATTTAACAGTCACATTAACTTTCCAATATATGTTGTACACTTTCCACTTAAAATATAGAGAAAAAGTGATCGAGTAACTTGCCCAAGTTCAGAAAGCTAAAGAATAATCCTCCCAGACTAGATCTCTTGATTATTTTTTCTAGCCCTTGTTTCCCCGACCTCCCAAACAGAATCTGTCCCTCTATGTTCAGAGCCAGTCCACATGGCACAGTCTGTCATGCTTTCACGTTGTGTTAGAGAGCTGCGGACAGCTCTAACTGCTTGTGAGATCACTCCTTAGGGTACACCCTTGCCTCCGTCTCCAGGTTCCCATGGCCCAGTTCAGTGCCTGCCAAGAGGTAGAAGATTTATCCATTTTTGGAGGAATAAAACATGGAATATGCTGTGTGCAGGAATCTGGGAGAGAAGGCCTGCCTCATTCCTCATCCTGACCCTGTCCCCCTACTTTCCCATGGCGGTTGTCTGGCCTCTTTCATGTGTACAGTACAGAAGGTAAGGAGATAAGGACTGCGCACTGATTGAGCAGGTGCGCTGACTTAACAAGCATCTGAAACTGCCTGCTCTGTGCAATGTAACATGCTGGGACTGAAGGAAGCAGAGAAATGCAAGATGGAGAAGCCCCCGTTCCTCCAGGCTGCAAACACACAGTGCAGCAGAGAAAGACACACAGGGAAAGAGGACCCGAACACTGACGGCCCAGCCAGGCAGGGCCGAGCTGAGCATGGGCCACATGGTGGGAGCCAGCTCGGGTTTGCCACACCAGCAGTGTCCTCCCAACAGTGGTGTCCTGACAGCACATTAAAATCCCAGTGATGTCCTCGAGGGGTACCAGACTTTGAGTTTGACTTTTTAAGTACTGTATGAGGGGACTTCACAAAGTTCATGGAAAGAGTTGTGTTATCTTTAAGTCCTATTTTTCCACAAACTTTTTAAAGTACTCTCGTATTACGTTGCTTGGGCTACCGTTAACAAAATCGTAACAGAACTCCACAGATGGGTGTCTCAGAAATTCATTGTCTTACAGTCTGGAGGCTGGAAGTCCAAGATCAAGGTGTGGGCAGGGTTGGTTTCTCCTGGGGCCTCTCTCCTTGGCTGGCAGGTGTTTACTTTCTCGGGGTGTCCTTACATAGTCTGGGGTCTCTTTGTATGTCCAAACTTCCTCTTCTTATAAGGACACCAGTCAGATTGGATTAGGGCCCACCTGAATGGCCTCATTTTCACTTAGTCATTTAATCATTTCTTTAAAGGATCTATCTTCAAACGCAGTCATATTCAGAGGAACTGGATTTAGGGCTTCAACAATCAATTTTGAGGGGATAAAATTCAGCCCATAATAAGTACCCACTGCCCCACCATGTCTTCTACATGATGTAAAGAATAAACACACAACAGCTGAATATTTAGAACCAGTGGAGACACCCTTTTCCCATCATATTTGTGTCACTGTTCTTAGCTGAGTAACTGTTGGATTGAATTAAATTCTTCGGTTAGTTAAGGGTCACAGAAAGAAGAGGTCCCCTCTCCTGAGGAGCATTTCTTCTCTTCCTTTTGAAAAGGAGAGGAGGGGAATGCATTATTGAGATTTCTTAGTGTTTCTTTTAAAAGCCTGAGAGTGAAGGAGAATAATAGTTATGGAGCTTTAGTATCAAACAGGAGAGGAGCCCGGGGAAGGGTGCGGGAGCGCTGTGCCCAGGGCAGCGAGGTGCAGACTTCCTCTGCTCAAGAAAGGAGCTTTTTCTCACCATCTTCCACATATCCAGCATTACACCACATCTGTGACCCCGCTTCCATCTATAGGTGCCCATCAATAGCTGCATTACTCATTCCTTTCGGCATGTAAGTTAATTTTTTTCTTTTTTTCCCCTCTGAAACAAGTGTTGCTATTATCCTCTCAAAACTCACAGTTATGTAAGATGCAACATTCCAGGCCCTGTTACTGCAAATGATATTCTTTGATTGGTCAAACCTTAATTGTCTAAGATATAAACTGGTAACCGAAAAATATAATAAACTGTAGCTACCCGGGCATTTTCCCCTGCACTTATCACTGATATGTAATTTCTCTGGCCAGCTGATGGAAATATAAAACGTTAACAACTATTTTTTTCCTCATTTGCCACTCCAAAAGAATTCCTGATTGGAAATGAAGAGCTTGGACGTTATTGTGTTTCATTTTAGAGCTTGGACGTTATTGTGTTTCATTTTATTAGCTAGCTAATAAAGGACAAAATAATCCCTCCTTTTCAAAAATAATTGCTTTCATGTAATAAGCACTGGCTCTATTCCTTAGAGAAAATGTATACAAAACAGGACTAACAGGTGCTTCTTGGACGTGAGTCACATAGAAACAAATATCTGAGCATAGAACTGTATATCTTGGGGCCGGCCCGGTGGCGCACTGGATAGTGCGCCGCTTGGGAAGCGCGGCGGCGCTCCTGCCCGAGGGTTCAGATCCCACATACGGACCGGTTCCCGCTCACTGGCTGAGCGAGGCGCGGGAGCAAC
>NW_007726359.1:579441-614296 GCF_000696425.1 Galeopterus variegatus
CAACACTGAGGGTTGCGATCCGTTGCCGGACACGGAAAAAGACAAAAAAAAAAAAAAGAACTGTATATCTTGACCATCTGATAAATATCATGTTAAAAACTAAATAAGGGCCGGCCCGGTGGCGCACTGGATAGTGCGCCGCTTGGGAAGGTGCGGTGGCGCTCCCGCCGAGGGTTCGGATCCCACATACAGACCGGTTCCCGCTCACTGGCTGAGCAAGGCACGGGAGCAGCACCGAGGGTTGCAATCCCGTTGCCGGTCCCCGGTCCGGTACGGAGGCAACACTGAGGGTTGCGATCCGTTGCCGGACACGGAAAAAGACAAAAAAGACAAAAAAAAAAAAAAACTAAATAAGAGGAGCTGACCCCGTGGCGCACTCAGGAGAGTGTGGGGCTGGGAGTGCAGCGATGCTCCCGCTGCAGGTTTGGATCCTATATAGGAATGGCCGGTGCACTTGCTGGCTGAGTGCAGTGCGGGCGACACCACACTAAGGGTTGCGATCCCCTTACCGGTCATGAAAAAAAGCCAAAAAAAAAAAAACCAAAAAAACTAAATAAGAGGGCATTTCCAAAGTGAATTTAGTTTCTACTTGACTGATCTGCTGTATTAGTTTCCTGTTGCTGCTATAACAAATGACTACAAACTTAGCAACTTAAAACAAAACAAATTTATTGTCTTAAAGTTTGGATGTCAGAAGTTGGAAAGGAGTCTCACTTGGCTGACAGCAGGGTGTCAGCAGGGTTGTGTTCCTCTGGAGGTCCTTAGGGGGAATCCATTTCTTTGCACTTTCCAGCATCTAGAGGCCACCTGCATTCCTCAGCTCACAGTGTCTCCTCTGTCATCAAAGCCTGCAATGTCCAGTTGAGTGTTTCTCACATTGCATCACAGTGACCCTGATTCTCCTGCCATCCTCTTCTACTTATAAGGACCTTTGTGAATATATTGTGCCCACCTGGATAATCCAGGGTAATCTTCCCATTTCCAAGTCAGTTGATTAGCAACCTTAATTCCACTTGCAACCTTCATGCTCCCTTGCCACATAACATAAAATATTCTTATTATGACACCTGCTGTATGGGAAATGATGAAAATAAGATGCATTTCAGGGGCCGGCCCATGGCTCACTCAGGAGAGTGCAGTGCTGATAGCACCAGGGCCGCGGGTTTGGATCCTATATAGGGATGGCCGGTTAGCTCGCTGATTGAGCGTGGTGCTGACAACACCAAGCAAAGGGTTAAGATCCCCTTACCGGATTTATTTATTTATTTATTTATTTATTTTTATTTTGTCAATATACACTGTATATGATTATTATGACTCATTCATTAATCCCCCCTCCCCCAGGGAGAGCATTAATCCATTCATGAGGGATCCGCTCCCATGACTCAATCAGTTTCTGACACTGCCATATTGGGGATCAAATGTCTGCATGAGTTTTGGAGGGGACAATACATCCAAACTCCATCACTCAGGTTCACCAGGGCCCCACCTCTTTCTTGGACTCCCATCCCACAGCCTTGTTCCCTCAAAGAGCTAACCCTACTTTGGGCTTTGTCACCTCCTCTTCATTAGACGTGATAGAAAAGCAGTGGTCAGAGCACCTGGGTCTAAGGCCAACCTTTACCTCTCACTGGTTGGAAGGCTTTGCATGAAGCATTGAACTTCTCTGAGCTTTAATTGGTTAACCTGTGAAACAGCTCTTGTACCTATCCATAAGAGGCATGTTTTGGGGTGCCTGCTCCTCTGAGACTTCCTCCCCACCCCCATGGCCTGGGCAACCATGTTTATTCTACATGACCTTGATGGACAGATTATTGGATTAATGGCAGATGCCCAAGGAGAGCCAATACATCAACTGGTCAGTGCCCAAAAATATTCTTTCTTTCTCAAAAACCTGGACAAAGAGACCAAGAGCATGTAGTCTATTGGTTGGCATGGGAACTAAAAGGTAATGATACCCAGCTAAGGAGTCATCTTTCCCATAGAGCGTTATTGGGGTCTCAGCCTTGAAGGAGGTCAGGATCACCCTGACAGCTCTCACCTTGCACTTTCTGTGCAGCTTGGGATCTAGAGAAAATGTCATTCCTGGAAGTTCCACAGCAAAACTGGAGGGGAGATTCAGACTGAGCCAGACAGGTTATGACTCATATCTTATGAGCCCACCCATCGACCAATCACAGGGACCCAGAGATTGGCATGCATCCTGATTGGCCACTATATTGGAATTAGAGAAAGTTGGCATTATTCGTCCAGCTCATAGCCCATTTAATGCTCCGGTATGGCCAGTGAAAAAGCCTGATGGTACCTGGAGAATGACTGTAGATTATCGAGAACTGAACAAAGCAGTGCCTCCTTTGCATGCAGCTGTGCCTTCAGTTCATGACTTGATGGATCAGCTGATGATTCAGCTGGGGACATATCATTATGTATTGGACCTTGCAAATTTTTTTTTCTCTATTTCAATCTCAGCTGTTAGCCAAGATCAGTTCACCTTCAGCTGGGAAGGAAGACAGTGGACCTTTCAAGTATTGCTGCAAGGTTATCTGCAGAGTCCAACCATCTGTCATGGTTTGGTGGCTGGGGACCTATCCAGGTGGACTAGGCTCAGCATGGTTACAATGTTTCACTACATTGATGATGTGTTATTAACCTCTGATTCTCTTCAAGATTTAACCCTGGCAGGTCCAATGCTGTTAAATCATTTGGAACAATGTGGGTGGGCTGTGAACACAGCTAAAGTACAAGGACCTGGGCTGTCAGTCAAATTCCTGGGAGTGGTCTGGTCGGGTAAGACAAGGATCATCCTAGAAGCTATTATAGATAAGATACAGGCATACCCTTGACCTACAACTGTAGCTCAGCTACAGACATATTTGGGACTTTTGGGGTACTGGAGAGCTTTTGTACCCCTTATGGCCCAAATGGCATGCCCACTGTATGCATTGGCAAAGAAAGGAGCCCTCTGGGATTGAACTGAGGAAGTAGAACAAGCTTATCAGGCTACAAAAAGGGCAATACAGCTAGTACAGGCTTTACAAGTGGCTGGCCCCACTAAGCCTTTTGAATTAGACATACATATAACCCAGGAGGGGTTAGGATGGTGTTTGTGGCAGAGACAAGATTGATTCTGAATGCCTGTAGAATTCTGGTCTCAGCTCTGGAAGGGCACTGAAATGTGTTATACCCTAACAGAAAAGCAGTTAGCAGCTGTGTATTCTGCCTTGATGGGCACTGAAGATATCACAGGAACTGCCAAAGTCCTAGTAAGGATGACATATCCCATAACAGGTTGGCTGTGCACATGGGCAACCAACCCTAAAACAGGTGTAGCTCGGACTCCCACTCTGTCTAAATGGGGAGCATATATAGAATAAGGGAGCACTGTGTCAACGAGTCCTCTGTCCAAAGAGCTGCAAACTGTTCTAGGCCCAGTCGAGGTTGTGAAGGAAACTTTGACACAACCGTTACCCATGGAGGTGGAGGCTACACCTTTCCATGAGGGACAGGGACCTATCACAGAGCAAGCTTGGCATACAGATGGCTCTAGCATGGGACCTTCAGCATCATGGACAGCTGTTGCTGTCCAGCCCTTAACAGATACCATGTGGAATGAAAATGGTACAGGGCAAAGCAGTCAATGGGCAGAATTGAGAGCAGTATGGATGGTGATAAAAATGAGCCTGGTCCATTAACCATTTGTACTGACAGCTGGGCTGTGTATAAAGGTTTAACCCTTTGGATCTCTACTTGAATGTATCAATGGTGGATGGTAGGCCACTGACCCCTGGGGGGACAAGCCCTGTGGCAAGAATTATGGGAATTGGGGCATGAGAAAGAAGTAACTCTTCCATGTCACAGGACACTTCCCCTTAGCCAGTCCAGGAAATGATGAAGCTGATTCCTTGGCTAAGTGTTCTGGCCACAGGCACTGCACCAGAGTCACGTGATCAATGTGTCAGCCTACTGAGTATGCATTGAACTGCCCATCAGTATGACTGGAGGATTCGCATGGAGGATCACACCAATGGTGACTACGAACTGTACATATGCGGCTAATAGTTAAAAGGACAGAACTATAAGCCTTAAGGCATATTGAGCAGACAATAGGTTATATAAATGTAAGGGTCATTTATCCTCACTAAGGGAACATCATGGAAGATTCCGAACTCGTAGATTATACAGTGAGGGACCCTGAAGGGGTGGATTGTTGGGGAAATAGAATAATTTAATCAGGCCCCCTTGCCTTGGGTCCGGTTGGGGGTGGTGTGGCACATTCTTTGTAAATAAGTTGTGGGTGGAGTTAGTGTGCATGGGTGGCCCCACCACCTTGGCTGGCATCTAGTGCCTTGCGTGTCTGCCCCACACAGCCATGCTCTCCTACCTATGGCTCCAAGGACCTTTGGCCAGTTACCTAACTCACAGACCTGCATGTGAAGGGTTTGTGACCCAGTCTGTGAATGGGCTTGAGGGCTCTGTGAGCTCCATACCCAGCCCTAGTGTGACAATTGGCCCTGTTGGTGCAGGATTATGAGCCAGTAAAAAAGCTTGACACTGACACATATTCCTTCCCTTTCTTCTTTCCCTACCCTCTTTCTCACAGAGAACCCATTGGACAGATTTGGGCAGAGTTACTTCTAGCACCAGCACCATGTGGATGGGCACATGACCCACCCCAAGCCAATCAGGATGCATGCCAATCTCTGGGTCCCTGTGATTGGTTGATGGGTGGGCTCATAAGATATGAGTCATAACCTGTCTGGCTCAGTCTGAATCTCCCCTCCAGTTTTGCTGTGGAACTTCCAGGAATGACATTTTCTCTAGATCCCAAGCTGCACAGAAAGTGCAAGGTGAGAGCTGTCAGGGTGATCCTGACCTCCTGTGGAGAGATTTGGCTGGAGAATATGTCCCATTGGAAAGCAGGGATCACAGAGAAGGAGAGGGCAGGAAAGGTGTCCAGATGGCATCATACGGACTCCTGAATCCAACTCTACCAGAAGCCATTCCTTCCTCTTACTTAGCTGCCTGGTTATGAGGAACTAATACATTTCCTTTTTTTCCTTACAGTGGTTTGAACTGAGTTTATATCACTCACAACAAAAGGAGCTATGACAAAGATGGAAGGTAAAGGAGAAAGATGGAACAGGGTTGGACAAGATGAGTGGCTTCTGAGGACTCTCAGAACCAGGCAGGGAAGTTTGCTTGATTATGATAGATAAATCCTTTCTGGGTGGAGGTGAGAGATGATGTTTTCCATCTTCAGTTCTGATAGTCCTGAGGGATACTAAGCTGATCCTTTCCTTTAACTGTAAGAAGAGGGTTACAGCAACATTTTACTCCATTAATTTAGTAAGTTTAGACAAAAGAGATTATTAGTTTCAGAAAGGGCTGCTTTAATTACATTGAAATGCTCCTTTCTGCTTTCTGCTGTGTTCTATGCTTCCTCCCTGAATACTGGAGTACCATCTAGAGAATGTAGCCCTGCCCAGAGCAGACTGTAGCATCCAGCATATTTCAACAGTACAGTTCTGCATAACTGCCCATCCTCCAAACTGTGATCATTTGATAAAGTATGCAAGCTCTTCCCAAAACTAAAAGCTCCAAAGGAAACTAAGGAGACAGAGAACATTATTCCCGTGATTTATAAAATTGGACTGGAGAAACCCACAGGTGGAAGAGAACGGGTAAAAATGAAAGGAAAAGGAGGAGAACAGAAGATACAAATGAGAAAAATAAATGTCAATGAAAAGGAGGGAAGCAGTAGGAGATGGGGAGAAGAAAGCCAGCAGTGGGGAGAGGCAGCTAAGTACAAAGAGAAAAAGAGGAAGGGACAGGAAACGTTTGCATCAAGGCTCTTCTTTTCTATGGGCCATTTCCTCCTCTGGGACATCCATAGGCAGGGACAACTACATGATTTGCAGGGCCCAGTACAAAATTAAAACACAGAACCCCTCATTCAAAACTTACTAAGAATTTCAACATGGTGACTGCACAGCATTAAACCAAATGTGGGGCCCTGTGCAACCATGCAGGTCTCATGCCCATGAACCTGGCCCTGTCTGTAGGAAGATGAACTAGATCAGGATTTTCAAAGGGTGTTCTGTAAGCTTTAGATGTCTCAAGAACAAAGGTTTCCTTAATCTCATAACTGGGGAATAGGGCCCACTCCCCATCCCTTCCTTGATTCACAATGCAAGAAGCTCTGCTGAAAGGAAAGAAATTTGTATACCTTCCTTCAAACCAGTGTTGCTTTCTCAAATTTATTTGGCCAAAGAAACACTTCCCCCTAATTCCCCTTGTTAATACCCCACAGAACCCATTTTGCAAAATGCTTGAAGTAGACAATCTTGAGTTTCCTGGAGCTGGAAGGGACTTTACCAATCACCCACAGTAGCCCTTCCTGCCCAAGATTTGATGCTCAAGAATCTGCCCTACTTGGCCTTGATGATGACAGCAACCTCTTTGTGCCAGATTTGATGGGGGTGGGAGGCGGGGAGCGAGAGTAGACTCTAGAGATTACTGTGGCTGCAAAATCTGTCGGAGGCTCTCAAAGATGACAAATCAACTCCTGTAAATGCCTCTCCACTCAGGCACAAGAAAAGCCTTTGTTTTAATCTAAATACACTCAAAATGTTACCATTTCACTAATTTCTAACCTCCCCAGGAAGTTTTCAAAGGGGACTTTGATACCACATATAGGACAGGGAATCCTTGGTTATTGTAAATAAATTCAATGTTTGTAGAACCCTTGCATTTCAGATAATTGTAACCAAAGTATATAATTGTATTCAGGGAGGATTTATGCACAGAACTATCAGTATTGCAGCACCCCTGATAAGAAACCCAGGAAATTTAAAAATGTAAACCGTTATTCCCAGCAAAGATTATTTAACTTTCAATCTTATTGAGAAGAACAAAATTTAATGCAAAAGCATGCCCAGGTGGTCTTTTTCCTTCTCCATAAGTAGTAGGGTAAGGAGTGAGGCATTCTGAAGAGAAGCTCAAGGGTGAGTCTCATTTCTATTCCTTGCTATCTTTGTTGCATTGAACAAGTCGCTGAATTCTCTGTGCCTTTGTTTTCTCATCTGTAAAATGGGAATAATAGTAGTAGTAAAGATTCCTCCAGCAATAAGATAATGCATGAGAAAGCTATCTAAAAATTGAACCTCACACCAAGCATTGCTGAAGCACTTGTTACCAATTATAGTTGTAAAGAGACAAATTTCCACCGTGAGGCATGGACAGATGATTTTAAAATCAGAAAAAAAAACAAGTTTATAAAAATACTTAGTGAGAATCCCCCTCATGGGTCATTTTGCTTGGGGGCTCAAACTAGAAACGCTATGGAATATACTTACTTTGGAGATTCTTAAAGCACCCTTGCCTGAATCTTTTTGAAACATACCAATGGTCTTCAGTGAGGAATCTGTCCTGCTGGGACTCTCAGAGTGTGCTGGTGACACCTGCTGGCTAGGAGTGGTATGACAAGTACTCTCTATACAAAGCGGGGTGGTCTGGAACCCCTGAATGGGGAATATTGAAAAGAAGCTGGAGAGAAATCCCGACCTGGAGCCTGGCTACTCAAAGTGTGGTCCTCGGGCCAGCAACATTGGCATCACTGGGAGCTTGGTGGAAAAGTAGAATCAGACTCTGCATTTTAATGAGAAATTCCAGGTGATTCTTCTGTGCATGAGAGAATTCTTGAAGAATGTTCTAGAGGACTTAACCTTGTGATAAGGTATCAAAGGGGGACTCTGAGGAGAAAGTTACATTAAAGAAATTAAAAACAAAAACAAAAACAAAAACACCAGGTAGGGTTAGCAACTGCCAGAAAGCTTAGCATTCCTTCCGTTTCTGGTTCAAGTCCTTTGCTACAGCAACACTTAAACTAAGGCCCATCTCCCCACAACACTCTTTTCTTTCATTTTTATCCTAATTTCTATTTATTCTGTTGAAGACATTTTTCCTCACACAGGAACATTTCTACAAGTTCATAATGAAATGACAGGAAAATAGTATTCTATTATACAAAATTTGCTTTAACATCTTATTTTCTGAAATGCTGTCTCAGAGTTTCTTGTTTGCAAAATAAATGAATTCTGGGAAATTCATGCAAAAAATAAACAAATGAAATTTATTAGATGGATGTGGTGGTAGCTTATACAAGGGGTTTTCAAAAGGTTCATGGGAAGATTCATATTATCTTTTAATTCTTTTTCTCCTCAAACTTTTTGAAGTACCCTCATAGAATAAGATAGAAGCTGAACAAAGAGGTCTCAGAAAGGGCAGGAAGTGGAAAGGTATCAGGTGTCCAGGAAACTGGTGTTTCCAAGGCAACACCTTTGGGACAATTGTTTTCTGCCCTGCCTGTGTCACTGATCAATACACAAATTCTTGGGGCAGGGAGAAGCTGAACAAAGAGGTCTCAGAAAGGGCAGGAAGTGGAAAGGTATCAGGTGTCCAGGAAGCTGGTGTTTCCAAGGCAACACCTTTGGGACAATTGTTTTCTGCCCTGCCTGTGTCACTGATCAATACACAAATTCTTGGGGCAGGGGTTTCTGTGTGGCCTGGGTTCATGCCCAGCCTTTCAACAAAGAAGGGCAGGGCATCTTGATTTCAAGCTCATCCAAAGTGTATCTGGGCTGGCTGGTTAGCTCAGTTGGTTAGAGTATGGTGTTCTAACACCAAGGTTAAGGGATCAGATCCCCATACCAGCCAGAAACAAAAAAAAAAAGAAAAAAGAAAAGAGCATGTCAGAAGAGGACAGCTGGGTTGAGTGGTTGCTACAGTCAGCATCCATTCTGACTGGTCAGGTGTGGGAATGCCATGTCATTCCAGTTGTCGACTATTTGGAGTATCACCACTGGAGGGGGTGGGTCCCTGCTATGGTTTTGATGCTCCCCCAAAGTTCATGTGTTGGAAACTTAATCCCCAAATCCATATGTTGATTGGAGGTGGGGCCTTTGGGAGGTAATTAGGTTTAGATAAGTTCATCAGGTTGGGGCCCCCTGGATGAGACTGGTGGCTGTATAAGAGGAGGAAGAGAGACTGCAGCTGACATGCTGTTGCCCTCTTGCCATGTAGTGCCTTCAAACTTTCTGTCTTGGGATGACCCTCACCATATGCTGGCGCCATGCTGTTGGACTTCCCAGCCTCCAGAACTGTGAGCTAAATACACTTCTTTTCTTTATAAATGACGCAGTCTGTGGTATTCTGCTACAGCAACAGAAAATGAACTAAAACAGTACCTAAAGGAAAATTTCAATACAGCTAAAAAACAAGGAAAGGATAATAGGCCAGTAAAACCAATAGATTTCTCTATTGTGAAATAGACATACACCAAGGTATTAATAGATGAGGATATTAATAACGTATTCACTCCAAAACCCATCCATCTATTTTTCCAAGAGGTATATATTCTTAACTGTTTATCCATATTATTGGAGCATTCAGTGAGATCCAGATGATCTATGGTTCTTCAAGGCAAATCTATTTTCTACAACATCACCAGATTAAATCAGAAATTAAACAGTTGAAAGGGCCTGCACTCTCCCGGGACCTCTGGCGTCTGTCTCCCCTCTAGTATTCTAATGTATTCATAGGAGATGTTATACAAATGGCAAGGGTCTTTTTTCTCCTTTTAAAATAAGAGGAAGAGGAAAGATTGCGTAGCTATGAAAAATACACTGTCACCAGAGCCATGTGCCCGGTGGCGCACTGCTGTAGTGCGCCGCTTGGGACGCGCGGCAGCCCTCCCACCGAGGGTTCGGATCCCACATACAGACCAGCCGCTCACTGGCTGAGCGAGGTGCAGACGCAACACCGAGGGTTGCGATCCCTTTGCCGGTCCCGGTCCGGTACGGGCGCGACATTGAGGGTTGCGATCCGTTGCCGGTCATGAAAAAAGACAAAAAGGAAAAAAAAAAAAGAAAACTGTTCTAGAAAGTAAAATGATCTATTTTTGTACTCTCTGAGGGATGAGGCATCCATGGCCCAAGGGGCTAGTAAATGCACATTTCTTTGAATCTTCCTGTTTCAACTTTAAAATCCAAGCAAATTTTCCATTCTATGCCATAATCTACCTTTGTATGTTTTAATAAGAAACTGTTGTTTTTCCCCAAACTCTGGAGGCACATTGACTCTCTAGGAAGTGGTAGCAGGTATAAGGCTATGGTCACCTGACCAAGATGGCTGAATGTGGAGCACAGGAACAGGGGCCCCGTCCTGACTTTGTCACCCTGTTCCAGAGTGGACTAATCCAGGAACATAACTTTGCTGTATCTCAGTTTCCCCATTTGGACAATTAGGTGGCTGATTTCTGCTCACTCCTAATGCAGCTCGAAGAGCCTGCCTTCCTGGTCATCTTCACTGTGAATTCCAGGGGTAGAAAAGGGAGTAAAAAAAAAAAAGTGATCATAAAGCCACCTCTTCTGTGTTGAACATATCTAGGCCCCCCTCAGAAATTACCATTTGAAGCTTTCCTTTAGATCTTCACCATCTCTGGTCCATGGGCTTTGGGAAACATGTCCAGAAAATGAGTTCTTGAATTGGAACCCAGAACTATTAAAAAAAAACAAACAAAAAAAACAACGAATCCAGGAGTTTATCCTTTAGAACCAAATCCTCGATTGGGCCTCCTTCCACCATCTGTTTTTCTTTTGTGAGAAACAAACAGCAGTGGTCAGCACCGAAGCCCCATCCTCAATGCTCGTCTGCACCTGTCCCTCATTGTCATCCCTGAATGCTGAAATGGTGACTTATCAGGAGCTTGGAGGGATAAATGCTATCCTGGGAGATTGAATTAAGATTGGCAAATATCTTGACAGGCTAGAATAATGGATGAAATCTACTGTTTGAAATTTAATCAAGATAAATGCAAAGACTGGTCTACAGTTTCAGAATGCCAAGTGTGTAAAAATAGCTGATCTTGTGAAAAAGGTCTAAAATGGTCAGTTTACTACAATCTTAATCTTTGCCAACAGGATGACTTATCCCCCCACCTAACCCAGAGCTAGCACAGTGTAGACGTTTATGGACAAAGTTGATGAAAGCAAGAGAAGAAAAATACCCACTGTCCTCTGTTCAGGGCAGTCTGTGTCATCAGCATGACTTGAATGTTAGGAAGGAAAGCCAGATAAGGCCAAGAGAGAAAGACAGATCCCAATCAGGCAAGTGGTGACCCTGTTGCAGAAAGAGGCCATGAAAAGAATCCAGAATTCAGCCAGGGCCTGAAAAAATAAAGACAGCAGCAACCTTAATGCAGAATCTCAACAACCCAAATCTGGTGGTAAAATTGAAGGAGGTTGAGAAAGAATCATGAAAGAATATGAAAGAGCTGATGGACCAGAAGTGCGGCCAGACAGCGAGACATTAAGATGTCTTAAAAGAGCTAAAAAGAAAGAAAAGAAACCAAGCAGAAAAGGAAGCTTTGTACAGCTTTAATGGGGGTTGTGAGTCAGATCAGGGGACAGAATTTGTAGAGTGGAGTGACTGAGACCCGGGAGACCGACCGGGAGGCATCCATCTGCATCGAGGGTACAGGCTTGGGGATCCCTTTTATGCTGACAGTAAAAAAGGTTCAGTGAATTCTCCAGAAATACAAGACTTACCCAGAATATGTGCAGGCTAGATCCTGTCTCAGCAAAAATCTCTGCCTGATGTGCAATGTTATTGCCCCTGAGCAGCTATTTTCAATTTCCTTGGGATGGTAAAACTACTCATTTCAGCCAAAGCGTCCTTTAAAAAAAACCCAAACACTACCTATTGAACTATATCCAATATGCAGAAACACGCACACATCTAAATGTAGGACTTGAAGAATCTTCACAAACTAGCATACCCATGGAATCAGAACCTAGATCAGGAAACGGAACAGAAACAGAACAGCAGAGGCCCCTTGTTTTCTATTCTCCTCACTACCTCTCCTCAAGGGCAACTTCTAACTTCTAACGACAGAGATTTGTACTTCCTATAAATGGGATCATACAGTGTGTACCACTGTGAGGGTCATCAGCATCGTGCGTAGCTACAGATCATTGCTCTGTAGTATTCCACTGGGTGAATAGAACACACGTTATTTATCCATTGTTGATAGCATCCAGGAGGAGGCTATCACAGATAGTGCTGCTCTGAACTTGTAACTTGTAGTTCACGCCTTTTGGAGAATATGTGGGTGCTTCAAAATGTTCGTGGAAAAATGGAATTAGAAAATATGAATCTTTCCGTGAACTTTTTGAATACACCTCATATGCATGTGTTTTGTTGTGTTTATATTAGAACAGGAGGTGGGATTATTGGATCACATGCACACCCTATAACCAGCAACTCCACTCCTAGAAAAATTCCTCGTTAAATATAGAGATGAAATAAATGAAATCAATAATAACTATACACTTTTGTTAAGGTCAGGAAAAGGAAAATTTTTGAATTCATTGAGATGATCTGTATATATTAATCATTTAAGGGTTTGTAATATTTGAGGGTGTTTGCATACTATAATTTGGTAAGTGATTTCACATTTGTGATTTTAAGTTGAACATTATTAGAGAACTGGGTTAAGTTGGTAGACACTATTAGTCTCTTTAAGAGAATTCACTATTACAACTTTGATTTATTAGATTTTTTAGAGTTGTTTATGCACCTGGAGAGATTTTGCTTCTTAGTTCAGAAAATAAAGTCTAGTAAATTTGTGAATTCTGACTAAAATGCTTAAGGGAATTTAGCTAAATTTATAAATGGGACTGGATGTTTAAGGTACTTAAGTTTGCTCACCTGGAGTTGATAATTTATCCATGAACCCCTTTGAAAGTGATTGCTAAAAATTACTAGATTTATGAATGAAATCATATTTCCGAGCTAAACTGAAAGGCTTAAGGAAAACTACCTTTTTAAAAATTTGCAACTTTAGGGCCGAGCCCGTGATGCACTCAGGAGAGTGCGGCGCTGGGAGCGTAGATTTATGAATGAAATCATATTTCCGAGCTAAACTGAAAGGCTTAAGGAAAACTACCTTTATAAAAATTTGCAACTTTAGGGCCGAGCCCGTGACGCACTCAGGAGAGTGCGGCGCTGGGAGCAACACACACATATACACACACACACAGAAATGGACTAAGTTAATAAACAATATTGGTCTTTGTTAGAGAATTCACTATTAAAAGTTCAATTTATTAGATTTTAGAGAGTTGTTTAAGTGCCTAAGGTTTTGCTTCTCATGTCAGAAAATCAAGTCTAGCAACTTTGTACTAGACATGGTACAAAGGTCAAAGACAATGGAAGAGCAGGCAGTGCAGACAAGGTACATCAACAAAATGTTTGAAATGGTAAGTAGATGAGGTTGTGAGAGCTGAGGAAGTGCCTGCAGAGGGGATTGCTGCTATGGTCTGAATGTTTGTGTCCCCCCTGCCAAATTCGTATGTTGAAATCCTAACCCCCAAGACAACAGTATTAGGAGTTGGGGCCTTTGGGGAAGTGATTTGGACATGAAGGTGGAGCCCTCTGAATGGGATTAGTGTCCTTATAAAATAGGCCCAAGGAAGTTCATCTGTCCCTTCCACTATGTGATGACACAGCCAGAAGGCGCCATCTATGAACCAGGAAATGGGCCCTCACCACACACCAAATCTGCTGATGCCCTGACTTTGGACTCCCAGTCTCCAGAACTGTGGGAAATACATTTCTGTTGTTTATAAGCCACTCTTGTTTATAAGCTTATATTTTGTCATGGCAGCCTGAACTGACTAGGACAGATGCCAAGAAGAAGCAAGCCACTTTATTCCCCAGAAGCTGAAAAGGCTCAGGAGGTCAGGCAAGATAGCAGAGAAGGTGGGGGTAAGGTGTGGTCGGAAAGAAAGAAAGGGGAGAGGAAGATTATTGAAAGGGAGTATAAGGAGCAGAGACACCATCGTGACCCCTGTCCCACTCCACATCGCCACAAGCTGTGCCCTGCAGGAGACTGGAGGCCTGCGGCAATGCTGAACTAGACAGGCCCTGCATCAGCGATGTCAGGAGCAGTGGTAAGTGGAGTCGTGGCATCATTTTTAGAATACAGTCACTTAGTGAAGTCCACAGACTGGCTGGTGAGATCCTTACTTAGCGTCTTTCTCCTCAAGCCCTAGGCAAGAGCTTGAAGAGTTTTCTTGGAAGAACCAAAACATCTCAGAGAAAAGATCTACAGTTACCGACATTTGTTCTTAAAAAATAAAACAAACAGAACGGCAGGTTCCCTGGCAATTATTTATTAGGATATATTTGGTTATAAGTAAAAGAATCCAACCAACAGTAGCTTAAATAAATACAGGCTTCTTTTTCAAATATAACAAGAAACTGGAGGTAGAAAGAGGCTGGCACTAGTTCAGCCACTCAACAATGTCAAAGTATCAGGGAGTACTTTTTTTTACCTTTATGGTTCTCAACCTTTCTGGGGTCTGGATCCCTTTAGGCTCTTAAAAATTACTGAAGGCCCTAAATAGCTTTTGTTCATGTGAGTCATACCTGTTGATATTTGTTGAATTAGAAATTAAGACTGAGAAAATTAAAAAACCCAGAGTACATAGGCACAAATTCACTGGCTGTCAAAATGAAGACATCATGAGTCAACCAACCTCTGGAAAACTTTACTGTACAATCATGAGAGAATGAGAAAAAGGGAAACAATGTCTTAGTATTATTTTAAAAGTAGTTTTGACCTTGTAGACTCTTTAAAAGGTCTTAAGGATCCTCAGGGGTCCCCAGACCACACTTTGAGAACTGCTACCTCATGGCTTCTCTGGCTCAGACATCACATCCAAGTTCAAAGATGGGAAGAAGACGTGGCCGCCATACTGACTTCTTATCAAGAAAGGAAAAGCTTTCCAGGAAGCTCTTAACCGACTTTCCTTTATAATTCATTGGCCAGAACTGTCACTTGATCATAACTAGCTGTTGTCAAATATGAAAGCAAAGATGAAAACAAACAGAAAAAAAGAAGTCTTGAAGGAAACAGACACAACCCAGAGAGTAGAATAAAATTTTTTAAACTCATAATTAATTTTCTCAGAAAAGTAAAAGGACAATATTCAACCAATTGGTTAGAAAATCAAGTTGAGGAAACCCCCTAGAGGGGGTTGGGTGTGGTAGGGGGAGGACAAATCAAGTAAAATAGAAGAGTAAAGATTAAAAATTTAGAGGATAAATACACTTGGGGCAACCATCCAAATTACATACATTGCAGAAAGAGAGAAGTGAGAAAACAGAAAAAATTATCAAGGAAATAATTCAAGAAAATACTCCAAAAATGAGGGACATGAGTTTTTGGTTATAAGAGCCTACTGCGTGCCCAGCAGGAAAAAGAAAAGAAAACAACAACAACAACAACAACAAAAACCCAAGGTGTGTCATTACAACATTTTAGAATACTGCAGACAAAGCAATCTCCTAAAAGCTGAGAGAGAGAGAGAGAGAGAAAGAGAGAGAGAGAGAGAGAGCGAGTGCAAGCACATGCAGAAAACGAGAATTATGATGCAATCCCAGAAGCTGGAAGACTATGACGCAATACCTTCAAAATTCTGAGGAAAAATTCTTTTCACTCTAACAATCTACATGTACTCAAAAATTTTTACCTGTGTTCTTTCTTCATAAGTTACTGAAAAACATGCTCAACTAAAATGTCAGAGTAAATTAAGAAAGAGGAAGATCAAATAAACCAGACACAAATGAGGACACATCGTATCATTCACTTATATTGAAGTTCTAGAGCAAAAGGAACGGATAATGACAGAAGTCAGGACAGTTGGCCTTGGGGCTGGAGGCACTTTACTGGCTGGGGAGGCATATGCACAAGGGTGGGGATGGGGCTTCTGGGCAATGGCAATATTCTATTCTTTCTTTCTTTCTTTTTTTTTTTGGCAGCTGGTGGGCACAGGGATGGAGCCTCAGTGTTATCAGCGCCAGCTCTAACCAACTGAGCCAACCAGCCAGCTGGCACGGCAGTGTTCTAAATCTTGATCTGGTTGGTAGGTATACAATTGTATGGACCTATATAAAATTAGCAAGCTAGACCCTTATTAGTATACATAAATACACTAATGATATGTAAGTTACGTCTCAACAAAAAAGCAAATTCAAAACTCTCTTGCGGGGGAGGGGAAGAATGACCCAGGATGCAGGAAATCCAGGATGCGGCACAGGAAGTCCTGAGGTGGTAGTGGTTGTGCAGGTGTCCTGAGGAGTGACCATTCCTGACTGAGCAGGAGGGGCAAGAAAAGAAGAGTCCCAGTGACAAAGTCGGTGTAGTTGGTCACACAGGTAGTAGCATTCAGAGCAGTTTCACAATTCAGTTGGAGAGTTTGGCAAGAATTACTGATAGTGATAGAGAAAACTAAGGGCACTAGTTTGGATATAGGTTAAGAGACTCCAAAATATAGGATAGTAAGAGTTTTACTTCTCTTTTCATGAAACCATGCGGAGGTAGGTGGTCTGAATGACCGCTCCACAGGGTCGTTAGGGACCCAGGCTGGTGGGTTTGTTGTGCCGTCCTCCAGATGTGGTTCTGTCTCAGGATCTGAGGAAGTTGCAAAAGTTTTTATTTCCTAGCCTGTGGGAAGAAGGTAAAAAGAGAAAGGGAGCAAAGACCCAATCAGTTTTGAGGGCAAGATCCCAAAGTTGAGCCCATCCCTTCTGTTGACATCCCATAATTCGCAAGAACTTAGTCACACGGCCACACCCACCCCAAGGGAGGCTGGGGGATGAGGCTCTGGCTGGATGTTACATACTAAAACTCTGGATGGGGAATTTCTATTGTGACTAGGGAGAAGAGGACAGTTGCTGGGGGACAATGAGGGGTCTCTGTCACATTTGGCAGGGAAAAGAGAGGTACAGTGGTCTCCCATTATCCACGGTTTAGCTTCCTACAGTTTCAGTTACCTGCATGGCCAACAGCAGTCTGAAAATATTAAATACAAAATTCTAGAAGTAAACAATTTATAAGTTTAAATTGTGCACCTTCTGAGTAGTGTGGCAAAATCTCACGCCATCCCAGTCTATCCTGCCTGGGATGCGAATCATCCCTCTGTCCAGTGCTTCCACGCTGTCTACTTACCTGCTTCTTAGTCACTCAGCAGCCGTCTGGTATCAGATCGGCTGTCATGGTGTCACAGTGCTTGTGTTCAAGAAACCGTTGCTTGACTTCATAATGGCCCCAAAGCGCAAGAGTAGTGATGCTGGCAATTCAGATATGCCAAAGAGAAGCTGTAAAATGCTCCCTTTAAGTGAAAAGGTAAAAGTTCTCAGCTTACTAAGGAAAGGAAAAACCCCTTTTATTATAGTACACTGTTATAATTGTTTATTATTAGTTATTACGACTAATTTATAAATTAAACTTTATCATAGGTATGTATGTGTAAGAAAAAACATACATATAGGGTTTGGTACTATCCATGGTTTCAGGCACCCACTGGGTGTCTTGGAAGATATCCCCCATGGATAAGGGGGAACTACTGTACTTAACTTCAGGAAGAGCAAAAATTGTACAAGAAAGGAAATGCAGTCACAATATACTCCTCAGCTCACAAATGATTGATACTTGGCATAATCGTAAGTTTAAACTCTGAAACACTGGGTTGACCAAAAATCATCATGTAACTCTTGGGAGAATGAGAGGAAGGACATGAGGAAGGGCATGTATTAAGGTGCTAGTTGATGACCTTGTACAATAGGATCCCTATTGTCTACAGGATAGACAGTGTCCAAAGGGCTAAGTAAAGAAGTAGCTGTGTTTGAAACATTTATAGATGAAGTGGTATAATGTGTGGGATCCAGTGGTGAGGACAAAGGGTAGGAGGAGTTGTAGATAAAACGAGATTGGCCATGAATCGAGGGCTTTCCAGAAGGAGGAGACAACTGGAGGAAAGACTTAGGAGTCATAGAGTGCATGGTATTGAGACCTTCAGAGACGTTGTAATTGTAGCACAGGGTGAGGGTACAGGGAATTGGGACATGAGCTTGGAGATGGAGAAGAGTCTTAGAGGACTTTCTAGGAGATTTGAGTTTAATCCTGTAGGGACAGGGGTTGGTGTGTGCAAAGAGGAAACAAGTGTTTCTTTGTATGTGAGGATGATGCTATCTATCAGTCCATATTCTTTTCAGTTGTTTTCCCTTGGGTACATAGAGAATCAGGGTGTGCTACAGCTTGAAATCACTAGCAATCCAAATCACCCAATCAAATCCACTCTTTACTATGAGGTAATGGTCTCAGAGAGAAGTCACCCAACTATGTAGTTAGTGGTGCAGCTGGGATTAGAACCAGGTTTCCTGACTCCTTTTCCAAATTGCCTCACTAAATAGGAATGCCATCGGTTACCACTGGGAGAGGGGCACCTTTCTCATTGTATATGTTAGAAATTAAGACCAAGAAAAATTTAAAACACAAGAATACATAAGCACACATTCATTGGCTGTAAGAACAAAAATGTCATTGCATGACAGACAACCTCTGGAAACTCTGCTATACACTTATGAGTGAGCGAGAGTGAAGAAGGAAAATGATGTCTTGGTATTGTTACTAAATAGTACTTGATCTATTTGGACCATGAAGATGTATAGTCCAGGGGGAGCCCATCTCTATGGAATAAAATGCAAACAGCACCTCCTAGATTTGTGCAGTGGCCAAATATACCATTCAAGCCATCCCCTAGGCATAAGGTAAGAGTACATTTTTGAGACTGACCCAGGTGGGTAATGTAGGCTGTGAAAATATTGTTTCTCCATAGGCAGCTAAGCGACCCCTGTGGAGCACAACCCCAGATCCTGGCTTCATAAACTCTGCACTGAGGACTTCATTCCACTAACGAAGGCTCTGAGAAGGGAGGAGTCACGTGCCCCATAGAGGGTGTGTGGCCAATAGTGCCGTCCAGTTTGCCAAAGCAAAGTCTCCCTGTGGTCCTGCTGTCATTTTCCACGCCACAGACAACTGCCTTTTTCCAACTCTCAACTCAGCATTTTGGGAACTGAGCACAACAGTCAGCTTCAGAAGCCTCACTGTTGCCATGGGTTACATGAATTCAAAACTAAGGATGGAACCAAAACAGGCCCTTAAATATCAGCCCTGAAGTGCGAAGCTAAACAAAATATTATAGCACCTTAAAAGAAAACAGGAGACGCTGTGGCAAGAGATGGATGCTGCTTAGCAGGATGGATGGGCACTGCCTGGAGCCTCAAATTGTCAGCAGCTGCTGAAAATATTCCCTCTGTCTGGTGCTTGAAAGTCATGGCAAATACCCAGAGAAACGATAATGAATGTCTGAAACTTTAGACCCACACTGTCCAATGTGGTAGCCAATAGCCATGTGTGGCCACTGAGTACTTGAAATGTGGCTAGTCTGAATTAAGATGTGCTGTAAACATAAAATACACACCAGATTGCAAAGGCTTAGTATGAAAAAATAATGTAAAATATCACATTAATATTTTTAGGTATTTTGTACAGTAGTTACCATATAGGGTTATATAAAATATAACATATGCTGGGTTATAATACTGAGTTAAATAAGGTGGGTTAAGTAAAATATTTTATTAGACCTAATTTCACCTGTCTCATTTTACTCTTTTACTGTGGCTGCTAGAAAATTTTAAACTAAATTACATATGTGGCTCACATTTGCGGCTCTCACTTGTGAATTGCATTGTATTCCTATTGAACTCCCCTTCTTTAGAACTGTGGGTAAATCCTTCCCAAGGCTTGCCCTAACCTCTCTCTTCCTCCTCCCCAACCCACCCCAATCTTCCCTCCCGCTCCAATCCTTCCCTTTCTCTTTCTTTTTTTCTACATCTCTCTTTTGTTCTCATATTTTATACTATTTCAACAGGGAAAAATGGCTCACTTCTACCATTAGACAGGAAGAATAATAGCTAGCATTTTTAAAAGGCTCATGAAATGCCAATGCTTTGCCTGCCTTAAGGCATACTATGCCCACCCCACCCCAACTACTCTCTAAGGCACAGCAAGGTTAAGCTACTTGGTCAAGGTCACACAACTAATAAGTAGAGGAACCAGGATTCAAACCCCAGGAAGTCTGTCTCCCAAGCCCTCGCTACTTCACATTACATATGAGAAATTAGAAATTGGGAAATTTTCACAGACACCTTTTTTGAACAATTGATTGGGTTTTCCCCATTTGCACTGCCTGTTAGCCACAGGAAAGATGTGTTTGAAGCTTAAAAGCTAGTGGCGAGCTCCTAAAATGTGCCCATCGGTGCTCTGGGCTGAATTGTGTTCCCCAAAATTCATATATTGAAGTCCCAATCCCCAGTGTGATGGTATTTGGAGGTGGGGCCTTTGAAAGGTGATTAGGTTCAATTGAGGTTGTAAGGGTGGGACCTTCATGGTGGGATTAGTGCCCTTATGAGAAGACACAACAGAGAGCTCCCTTTACCTCTCTCTCTCTCCCTCTCCACTCTCACCAAGGAAAGTGCATCTGAGCACACAATGAGTCAGGAAGGAGGCTCTCACCACGCTGGCACCCTGCTCTCGGAATTCCAGCCTCTAGAACTGTGAGAAAATACATTTCTGTTGTTTAACCCACCCAGCCTGTGGTGTTTTGTTATGGCAGCCAGAACAGACTAAGACCTTGGACTCCTGTGTTTGGTCATTGTGGCTGAAACAGAAGTCTCTGAGAACTTCTTAGGCATGAAGAGCTCCTTGGAGGAGGCTCTTAGCCTTGGGATATGTGAACAGCAGGAAAGAGTTGATAAAAGAGGCTGAAGGGACTTCAAGTGGCTGAGGACAAAGGAATGCTGGGCTGAATATGGGTGAATTGAAAGCGATTGGAGGCACATTGTCTATGATAAAAGATCCTCAGTTTTTACAGAGAAAAATATGTAAGATGTGTGAACCATAAAACAACCAATACAGGGATGGTTGCAAGTGGGACTTAGAGAAAGAGAATTGCTTACTGACCTAGTGGGTCTACCATGTCCAAGTATCTTAAACTCTAGACTCAAGCCACATTGCCTCCACCAGTGACAGAGGTAGCTGCTCATGATTATTAGGAAAAAGATTTTAGCACCCAACATGGCAAAGGATTCACTTTTTATATATTTTAACGTGGATTGCAATGTTATCCCAATAGTGAGATCCCCCTCCCCGCTTGTGTTCTTGAGGGCTTTAGGAGGTGGGAGAGAAAACGGCGGGATTAATATTAACTCTATGCTCCTCCCTGGGGCTCCCTCACCAATGTCATAGCCTCTAATCTGGGACCCCGAAGCGGGTGTGCTGTGTGTGGGATCACATCCTTGTTTTCTGCAGAAATGAAGTTTGAGAAAAAATGGTTTAAAGTAGGGTAAAAGAAAACGAAAGTGCAACAAGGTGATCAAGAAGTCTAATGATGGGGGTTGGCCAGGTAGCTCACTCAGTAGAGTGTGGTGCTGATAACACCAAGGTCAAGGGTTCAGATCCCCAGGCAGGCCAGCCACACACACAAAAAAGTCTTATGATGGTTAGATAGCAATTACAAGGGAGGAGATGATATGCAAAGGGAACCCAAGACATTAGGGATTTTAGTGTCATGGTACAGAAACATGGCTAGAAAAGCTCCTTGAATCCAGGTGGCTCCAGTTCAGATCTCAGAGCTGGCACTGCGGAACTGTGGACCTATCTGAGTCTGACTTACCTTCTATTTGAACAACTATTGTGGCAGAGGGACTTTCCAAAGACAACTTTGATGACATCTCCCATTCCACATGCTCTTCTTACAACAAAAGTAACCCTCCTCCCATCAGGAAGTGAACTTGAACCTCAACAAGGGTAGAGGAGAGGCTGCATGACTCCCATGTCTATACAAGGCAATACAACATCCACTGGGCCTCCTTTCCTGGGACACTTGCCCTGGGAACTTGCCATGCCTCATACAGGTGTCCCACTGACAGCCCCGCTGAGGCCCAGCTGACAGCCACCATCAACTGCCAGGCATGGGAGAGACAAACCTTCAGCCACTGAGCCTCCTCAGCAGGCTGAGTCCCCCCAGCTAAAACCCTAGACATAGTGGGACAGAGACCGACACCTTCCAACCCCTGACCCAGAGAATCTGTGAGCATCATAAACTGACTATGGTTTGGGGTGTCCATCATGCAGTCACAGTGAATGCAACAAGTATCATAAAAACCACCTGGAGACTCACAAGGACCAGAGATGACATATGGAAACCAACTTATCTTGTGCTTGATTTACAGCAAAATTCAGAAATGGTAACTATCATCATCACTATTGAAAAGTGGGAGGATCAGAATGGACTAGCTCTATTTATTTTGTGCTACTAATCTTTACCCCATGCCCCACTGTCCCCCACACTCCCAGGAAACCGCAGAGTCAACCCAGTGCAGCAAACCCCCTTCTCCACAAGCTCTAACCACTTTCTTCTACCCAGGAGGCGATCAGGGTAATTTTAAGTGTCAGCAGAGGGTGGGGTGGCCCACATCTGAAGCCAGCCTTATGTGCTATCGAGCCCTTTTACCCAACTGGCCAAATCTCCTTATCCAGTTGCTTGGCATTGTGTAGCTTGAACGTCTTTTATTCTTTTGCATTTTGGAAGCCACGATCCAGTTGGATCTGGGGCTGACTCTAAAATGATTCAGCAGCTCTCTGTTGACCCAGGTCCATCAGAGTCAGCACACCCTCTGCTGGGAATGTAAATAGCTTATCCTGTCTACCTCCTCTCCCCTCAATCTGTCACAGCCAGTGCAATCCCCCCACAGAATCACATCATTCTCTGTGTTTTGATATGCCATGATACAGAGAACAAAAGCTCTTCAACCTCTCTTTGGGGCTAGCAGGTAGACAAGGCCCCACACATTGTCTCCAACAGGGCATATCTCCTGCAAAGCACCTCTCTCTATCTCTGATGTTTTTTTCTCTCCAAATTGCATTGTGAAACGAATGCAGTAAGAAAGACCCAGAGTCCAAGGTCAAACAATCCAAAGTGAAGTTTGTAACCATGGAAATGAACTCATGCATTTAGATGATCACTGAATTCAGATTCATGAAGCCCAGGTGGCAGGCTTTCTCCAGTGTTCTTGCTGATGGCCAGCATGGGAAAGTTGTTGGATGTGTGTTGTGGTGAGCAAGTGTGACAGGGCATGCATTTAGATGATCACTGAATTCAGATTCATGAAGCCCAGGTGGCAGGCTTTCTCCAGTGCTCTTGCTGATGGCCAGCATGGGAAAGTTGTTGGATGTGTGTTGTGGTGAGCAAGTGTGACAGGGCCACACACAGCAAAGGAAAACCCAGGCACTGGCCAGGTTCTACGATCCACACTGAAATACTGAAAGATAAATACATTGCTAGAGTGGGGACGATATGTTGCTACGCACATTCATTGGGTGGTCAACTGTAGTTAGCACTTAAGAAGCACTTACCATGAGCCAGGCACTCTGCTGATCAACGTATCTGCACTAAAGAATTTTGTCCTCATAACATCCATATGGGGTAGATACTCTGATGGTACCAAATTTTATAGATGCCAAAACAGGTGGTTTAATCCAGGGCCACAGAGCCAACACGAGACAAACTTGGGATTTGAACCCAGTCTGTCCAGTACGGAAGTTTGGCTTCTTCATCACTAGCCTCCACCACAGGCGCTGCCCCTGCTGCTGGGATACATGGAAAATTAAATTCTATTAAACGCCACAGACCTTGACTGAGACTGTATTTCATATAAGTACTGTGTCAGCTGTTGTGGAGAAGAAAAAGTAACCGAGACACAAGAAGATAGCTCATCATGCAGCAGAGGAAGGAACAATAAATCTTTTTTAAGACTATTGTATAAGGTTTGAGAAGATTCCCCACTGCTCATCCTCATAGGGCTCTCAGGCAACTACAGCCATCCAGAACATTCCGTAAGCATGAAAGAACACTCCAAAAGTGACCAACTGTCGTGGGTTGAATTATGTCCCCCAAAAGACATGTTGAAGCTCCAGCATGCAAGGAAGGAAGATAACACAGGGAGACCCAGGGAGGAGACAGCCACCTGCTACCAGCCAAGGACAGAGGCCTGCAGCAGATCCTTCCCTCTCAGCCCCCACCCTGCTGGCACCTGGAATTCAAACTTCTGGCCTCTGGAACTGTGAGACAATACATTTCTGTTTTTGGAGCCACCAAGTTTATGGCAGTTTATCACAATGACCCTAGCAAACCAACACAGACTTTGGTACTGGTCCCTGTGAATGTGATCTTATCTAGAAATAGGACTGTTGCATATATAATTAAGGTACAAGTTAAAAGGAGCTCATATTGGAATAGGATGAGTCCTTAATTCAATATGACTGGTGCCCTTATAAGAGGAGAAGAGACACAGAGACAGACATACCAGAGGGAAGACAGTCACCTGACAGTGGAGGCAGAAACTGAGCTACGAGCCAAGAAGTGCCGAGGATTGCTGGCAATCACCAGAAGCTGGGATAGAGGCGTGGAACAGAGTATCCCTTGAACCTCCAAGAAGAAACCACCCTTGCTTACTGACACCTTGATTTTGGACTTCTGGACTCCAGACTGTAAGAGAATAAATCTTTTGTTGTTTTAAGCCACTCAGTTTGTGCTACTCTGTTATGGCAGCCCTAGGAAATAATCATACTAACCTTCTGTTTAACCATGGTTCCTGGTTTCGTGTAAGGAAAGCAAATCCTTCTTTGACCTAGTGATCTGTCATCCTTCCTCCAAAGGCCCCCTAGTCCCTCACCTAGGCTTTGGTGCTTCCAGCCTGCTGTGAGTCCGGACCATAGTCTCTGGGACACAGTCCTCTGCTGACCTCTGCCTCCCAAGAGCCTGAAATGCACATTCGGCCCTGGGCTCTCCTGTCAGCTCATTCTGCATCCCTCTTGGTTAATTTTATCCTAACTAGAGGGATGAATCTGCCTAAGGGAGGGATGGAAAGGGAGGTGAAGCTGGAGACCAGCCATCGAGCAAGGACAGATAACTCAGTGACCTGCTAAGGAGTTTCGGTCTCATAACAGAGAGGATGGGGAGCCACTGAAGGCCTTGAAGCAGAAGAGTTCATTCATTTACATCTGTATTGTGTGCCTGCTGCATGCTAGGCACTGTGTTAAATGCTGCGGGAGGGCACCAGGTAGAAATGCTTTCAGCTGCAAGTGACAGCACACTTGACTAGCAGTGACTTATATCATGAATACATTTATTGTCTATTTGACACGCAGTCTGGAGGAGATGGGACATGGATGTCTTCAAGGACCCTGGGTTTTCCAATTCTTCTACAACACTGTCTTCAACATGCTGACTTTGCATCTCACCTTTACTGCCTCATGGTCTTAAATGGTGAGGCCACTGGCCAAAATGTATATTATGGTCTGAATTGTGTCCCCCCCACAATTCATATGTTGAAGTCCTAGCCCCTAGTTCTCCAGAATGTGACTGCATTTGGAGGTAGGACCTTTAAAAAGGTGACTAAGTTAAAATGTGGCCATATAGGTGGGCCCTAATCCACTCTGACCAGAGTCCTTATAAGAAAAGGAAATTTGGACACAAAGAGACACCAGGGGGGTCAGGACACAGAGGAAGGACCATGTGAAGACACAGGGAGAAGGTGCCCACCTGCCAGCCGAGGAGAGAGGCCTCCGGAGAAGCCAACCCTGCCCACGCCTTGATTTCGGACTTCCAACCCCCAGAACTGTGAGAAAATAAATGTCTAGGAAGGACCATGTGAAGACACAGGGAGAAGGTGCCCACCTGCCAGCCGAGGAGAGAGGCCTCTGGAGAAGCCAACCCTGCCCACGCCTTGATTTCGGACTTCCAACCCCCAGAACTGTGAGAAAATAAATGTCTGTTGTTTAACCCACCCAGTCTGTGGCATTTTAAGGCAGCCCTAGTAAACTAACACAGCAGGGAAATACAAGGGTTGACCAGGTCTGGGGTGAGAGGGAGGCAGGAGGGAGGGCTGGGCCCCTGTGTGTTGATTCACCGTCCATGGCCAACAGGAATTACCCTCCCCCCGCCTCCCGTCAGATCGGCCAGTTCCCCCTCATGCCCCATTAAGTTTGGCCTAAAGGTGTCTTTACATATAGTGAACTCCAACCTAACTCAATATGTAAATAGACGCAACCCGCTCTTACAACCAGCAGCCGAGTCTCAGCCAATCTCAGGCAGCCACCTGTTCAAACTGGGTGCGAATGAGGGAAACGCCAGCTGTAACCCACCTCGCTGTCTCTGCACCTCACTCTCCTCCGTCCACAGGCTTTCTTCTAACAGCCCCACATCACTTTGCACCTCTCTTAGAGATCTCAGTCTCCTGGGACATTTCAGAGCAGGAGGATCCCCAGTGCCACCACCGCATTGTGAACCGCTCGCTCTTGTTCCACAGCTGTGCTGAAGGGAGGACGATCCGCTCCTTCTTTCACTGCGTGAGGAGTTCTCTGCCTGTGTCATGGTCATTCCTCATGCACCACAGGACCTGCACACAGCACCCGAGACAGAAGAGGGCCTTGGGAAAGGTCTGCGGGGCTGAGCAGAAGAAAAAGAAAGAGACTTGGAGTTGGGCACCTAGTAAGATGCAGAAGGCGTTGTAGGCTGTTCCAACTCCTCCTCTGGAAGGGAGAGGCTGAGGTCCTGCGGCCATCCTGGGAGTGCTGGGGTAGCCGGATTCCTCGTGCCCCTGTGCAGCGTGTTTCTCACATGAATGGGTGAGAGATGTGTGTGTGTGCACATGCCCACAGCCCACATGTGTCTAACGAGGCTGCTGGGCTGTGGGTGGACAGATGGCTGGCGGCCTGCAGGGGGAGGCTGATTTCTCTTCCCCTCCTTCTGGGCCCCTGCAGGTTCCCAGGTGTGAGAATGCCTAAAAACAGCCTGAGAAACATTAGGATTTTTTTAAAAAACACACACACACCAAATTTACACAGTGGGCCTTGAGGCGCCTGAAGAAGAAAAATTGGAATTTCAGTGCTTGATAGTATGGAAAGAAGAGTACCAGAGGTCAGCAAACGCCAGGTACCATAATTGGATTTAAGAAGCGTCCTCCCGAATACAGCTGAGCCCCTTGACAAGGCACCTAGAGCACAGGGTGAGAACCAGAAGGCTAACTGTGGGCTCAGTGCACATATAAAGTCTTTTCTATGATCTCTATAACTATGTATAATATACATAATTCATTTATCATATTGTATACATACTGTGATATTTGTAACTATGTTGTTTTTCTCAAAGTAGATTTGATAGATGATTAAGAAACTCTAGGTCCAGCTCAACAAGAACCATATTTCAACTTTCAATTTTCTACTTCCTGAAGGTTCAACATTTTGATTAATACAGATGAAATCTCATGCCAGCACATGAAAGATTTAAGAGGTTTTGGCCTAAAATTGAAAGATTTTACAACTATGATCATGGAATCAATCTCGTTAATCTTTGAGAAACTATGGAGAAAGAAAGACACACTGAAAGGTCACAGTTAGGCAAAGTTTGTCCCAATTATGCATACAGTATGGTTCCATTCATGTAAAGTTTAAAAGTTCAATCGTGTGACTCAGGAATGCTCACAAAATTGCTGTAACTGAAAAAAAGCACTAGAGTGGATACCACTAAAGTCAGGAAAATGATGACCTGAGAGGAAGGTGAGGGTTAATCTTGGGAAAAGACACATCAATGGGATTCTGGGATTCTGCCAACATTCAACTTATTCATTGCGGTGTAGGTTCCAGGGATGTTTTATTCATAGTTATTTATTAATTAGTCCATACTTATATTTTATACCTTTCTATATGTGTTATATAACACAATTAAATGGTTTTTAAAAGCTTGTAACAATTTTCAAAACAGGAAGAAAAAAAGGGGACTTTCAGAAATTATAAACCAAAATAATCCTTGGAAAACAAGTGTAGAGTAAGTTTTTAAACTGATAGTTTGAGCAGCTGGTAAGGAAAGTGGTGATGCTAGGAGCTAGTATGGATTCACTCTGATCAAGTTGAGCCAAAAATGCTCGGTTTTGTTTTTGTCTAGAATTACTAGGCTAGAGGGTATAGATTGCAGAAAGCATTTGACAAGACCTCCTGTGATATCTTTCTGAACCAAACAGAAATGGGGGCTGGACAAAAGAAAGTTTATCTGGAGGATACAGAGGTTGGCTTGCTGTGGCAGATTTAAAACATGGCTTCAAATTTTTTGATACTTTTTCTATAGAGGGGTGAGGTCTATGCAGTGTTGCACTAGTAAATGTTTAACATCTGGCTCTCTGAGGGAAAGTCCTGATTTGTAGTGTTTACCCATTTCTGTGGTGTAAATATTCCCACTATGGCCAATTTCAAGGATGGCTGTGATTAACAACCAGCTTTCAAACTTTTTGAAAACCTAACAGTTGGCTCTCACTGATCAGTGCAAGCTGGTTCCACTACACTACTGGATGTATGTCTCCTCTCTTTGGATCTATTCAGATTTGTGACTGCTTTTATCAAGAGAACAGTACAGGTGACCCTCTGTGATTCCAAAATCCAGACATAAGAGCTGTGCAGGTTCCATTCTGATGGATATTCAGTCCAGCAACACCCTCTGGGAGCCCTGAGCAACCATGTAAGAATTTTTTTTTTTTTTAAAGATGACCGGTAAGGGGATCTTAACCCTTGACTCGGTGCTGTCAGCACCACGCTCACCCAGTGAGCAAACCGGCCATCCCTACATAGGATCCGAACCCGTGGCCTTGGTGCTGTCAGCACCGCACTCTCCCAAGTGAGCCACGGGGCCAGCCCTAACCATGTAAGAATTTTTTTTTTTTTAAAGATGACCGGTAAGGGGATCTTAACCCTTGACTCGGTGCTGTCAGCACCACGCTCACCCAGTGAGCAAACCGGCCATCCCTACATAGGATCCGAACCCGTGGCCTTGGTGCTGTCAGCACCGCACTCTCCCAAGTGAGCCACGGGGCCGGCCCTAACCATGTAAGAATTTTGATCACCTGAGAGCACCATGCTGGAGAGGTCACATGTAGAGTCTCCAGGTGACAGTCTTAACTGGACTTAGCCTGCCAGCCATTCCACCAAGGTGCCTGATATGTGAATGAAGCTGTTTTGGACTCTCTGGACAGACTCCACTACCAAGTGACTCCCATTAATGCCATGAGGAACAAAATAATCACCCTGCTGAGCCCTTCCTGACTCCCATAGTTATGAGATATAATACAATGTCTGTTGTAAGCCACTAAGCTTTGGGGCAGTTTGTTTTGCAGCAACAGATCACTGAAATACTTCCCACACCTGTTTCACCCATTTTCTCCCTTGTCTTTCTCAACCAAAGAGACTAAACAGGGGGACACTCTAATTGCAAGCCTTCCTTGCAGAGAGGTGTGGCCACATAATGTGGTTTTGAGATGTAGGCAGTGAGATGTGGGCAGAAATCACTGGGGATGTTTTCTCTTCCTGAATAAAAAAGCAAATGTTTAAGAGGAGAAGCCTTTTGTTCTTTGTCCTTTGCCATGCCTCATCTTCCTGCCTGGAATGCAGATATGATGGTCTGAGGTTCAGCAGCTATCCTGTGTCAGGAAGAGAAAGCTGATGCAAGAAAGGAAGAGAGAAGGTCTGTCAGCAGGTGCACCAGCCCTGGATGAGCTGCCTTTAGATCGCTTGTTCCATGCTTAAGCCATTGTTTGTCGGGTTTCCTGTTATTCGCAGTTAGAAGCAATTCCAATGGACATACTTTAGATAAGTCAATTTGTAGCAGGTGAATGACTGAAACCAAAGAAGTTTAATCAGGGCAGGTTTCATAGGTGTGTGACCTATGCAGTGAATACCAATAAAGGAACAAAACAATAAAACAGAATCCAGGTGCCCCAGGCCTTTACCACTATTATCCAAACAGAACCTACTTTCTTTTCTTATTGTAAGGATTAAATGAGATGATCCAAGCAGAGTGCTTATAGACAGTAAGCACTCAGTAAATGAGTTCTTGCAATTTTTCAACTACTCACAGCCAAAACTCCCAGCTAAAATCCTCTTTGGCATCAAAGAAATGAAATTCAAGGAAACCAAATCAATTACAGCTGGATATTGAGGCTACTCACCTTTGAGCCGAAAGAACATGAACAAGACCAGAGTGGGAAAGGACAGGGCTGCAAACTCTGTTTCCATTTCACCTTACCCTGTAGTTAGCTACAAAATGGAATTCTTTCAGTCAAGGAGTCAGTGCTCTGTACAAGACATCTATGAGGTGATGGTGCCACCCACTGGTCACTAAGCAATAATTCTGTGACAACCAAGGCTAGGTTTCTAGAGGAGAGGTTGATGAAGATAAAATTAATGATTACTGTTTTCTTTGTATTTTTGAACAGCCAATGTTTTCCAGCCCTTGTAGTATTAACTCAGCAGGTGGTATTAATGTTATTAGCAATTGTTAACACACAAGGCAATTCCTGATGTCCACAAATTTTGCACTTACCCACATGATACTAGGAAAAATACACAAACCTTGTTTTCACAGGACAGTGTGGTTGAAAGAAAATGGATTTTGAAGTTTGTCCCCAGAATTCTAATCCCAGTGCAGCCTCTTGCTAGGTGATCTTGGCTAATTCACTTAACTGCTATTAGCCTCGTTTTTCTCTGCTGTAAAAATAGAGCTACTAACAGGGTCTTCGTACAGGGTCTGGGTACCCTTGGGGGTGGTGGAGAATGTCTTGAAGACTTTACAAAGGGTTTGAGGGTACATGCATTGTTTAAAGAGGAATCGTTTGCAGATCCTCAACCTCCACTTGCTCTCTGTTGTAAAATTGATCTACCTGATGACTCATGTGGTTGAGGTGTCAAGCTGGTTTTTAGTACCCTTCCCCACTTCATAATCGTTCTTCTCCCACTTTACAAAAAGAAGGCATCCCTGTCCCTTATCCTCAGTCTTACTAAGGCACTTAGTCTCCCTGGGAGGGAGGGGCCCCTGGGGCGCCAAACAGCGGGACAAATGGAAATATCTGTGCCTGTGATGAGAATGTGAATGACTAACGACAGGATAATGAGTCAGGTCAGGTCATTTTCCAAGCATCGTTTTATACAAAATTGAAGGGGGCCGGCCCGTGGCTTCCTTGGGAAAGTGTGGTGCCGACAACACCAAGTCTAGGGTTAGGATCCCCTTACCAGTCATCTTTAAAAAAAGAAAAAAAAAAAAAAATTGAAGGAGGACTTTGATTGACTTGCCCATTGTTAAAAATATTTAAAAATATTAAAAATTATTTCACTAAATGATTTCTAGATAGAACTGCCATACAATCCAGCAATCCCACTGCTGGGTATATGCCCAAAGGAATGGAAATCATCATGTCGAAGGGATACCTGCACTCCCATGTTCATTGCAGCTCTATTTACAATAGCTGAAACTTGGAACCAACCTAAATATCCATCATCGAATGACTGAACAAGGAAAATGTAGTATATTTATACAATGGAATACTACTCCACCATAAAAAAGAATGAAATACTGCCATTCACAATAAAATGGATGAACTTAGAGAAAATTACATTAAGTGAAATAAGCCAGACACAGAAAGAAATACCACGTTCTCACTCATAAGTGGGAGCTAAAAAAATAAACAAATTTAAAAAAAGAAAGGAAGTGGGCCAGCCCGGTGGCGCACTGGATAGTGCGCCGCTTGGGAAGTGCGGCGGCGCTCCCGCCCAAGGGTTCAGATCCCACATACGGACCAGTTCCCACTCACTGGCTGAGCGAGGCGCAGGAAGCAACACCGAGGGTTGCGATCCCGTTGCCGGTCCCCGGTCCGGTACGGGGGCAACACTGAGGGTTGCGATCCGTTGCCGGACACGGAAAAAGACAAAAGACAAAAAAAAAAAGAAAGGAAGATACAATGATCACAATAATATGTTGAACTTTCAAAAGGAGAAAACAGAACTGAGGCCGCCATAGGTGGGAAAGAGGGACAGAAAGGGGGATAAGGGAGGAAAATTGATTCCATTGCATAATGTTGAATATACTGATTATCTTGATCTGAGCATCACATATTGCACCCAAGTATTCATATTCAACTCTATACCCCACAGATATGTACAACTATGTTTCAATTAAAAAAAATGATTTCTGACATGTAATGTGAAAGAATTCAAAGAATTAAATAACATTGCTGTAACAAAGCTCTTTCCAGACCATCTACTAATTTTTGAGAGGCCATTTTCTCAGAGCGTACAACTTTAAAAATTATTATTAAATAATTATAAATTCATAGGAAGTTGAAGTTCTGATGGACCCTTCACCCAGTTCTCCCCAATGACTAATCTGATGTAGCTATAGTACAACATCAAAACCAGGAATGGACACTGGTACACGTGTACATGTACTTCTGTGACATTTAATTACCTATATGGATTCACGTAACCACTGCTGCAACCGAGATGCAGAACAATTTGACCAGCACAGACCTCCCTGGTGCTGCCCCTTTATGGCCACCCCACCCCACTCCCCCATCCCTAACCCCTGGCAACCACTGATTGAAGAGTTTTATTTGAAAATGTCAACATCTACAATATGGAAGAAATTACATCCTATGCAATTACTTAAACTTAGGATGAAAAATAGTTTTAAAAAAATGTTAAAACCTTAAAAAGCATATGGGGGGAATACAGTTTCTTAAAAAATTCTTCTAGGACATAAATGAAGTAAAACTTTCAATCCCTACCATTATTAAGATGGTATCTGGCAAAATGGGTCTGAAAAATCAATGAGGCAGAGAGCGTTAACATGAACAGGGTGGTCCTGTTACGTAATGGTTTTCCCATAAATGTTCATTTGCATGTTGTTAAGAGATGAATCTGTATTAGGATAGTTTTACTGGGAGTAGCCAAAATCTGACTCACATGGGATTAAGCAGAAAAGAGAATTTATTGGCCTATTAACTGAAAAAGCTGTGGTGGCTGGATCCGGATGCTTAGTTAGCATCTTCGGGAATGTGTTTCTCCCCAGCTGCTGTGGCTTTGCTCTCCTCTCTGATGGTCTCACTTTGGGGAAAATTTTCCCTCATGGTGGCTGCTGGTAGCTCTGGTCTCCCATCCTCCTAGTTCAAGCAACGCCAGTGGGGAGAGAATTTCTCTCTCCCAGTAGACTCGGTGAAATGAGTCCATTGGCCTGGCTGGGATCACATGACCATTTCTGAGCCAATTCCATGGAAATGGAGTGACTGATTGGCTAGGTCTGGGTCATGTGGCCACCTCTGAACCTGGGGAATGGGTCAGCCCCACCCAAACCACACGAACTGAGAGTGGAGGAGAGGCAATTCCTTCGAGGAAATTCTTACAGAAGTGAGAATGGATAGTGGAGGTGCCAGAGAGAGAACTCTTCTATAGTTTTTCATCTATCAGTTGGCAAGTATTCATTGAGTTACAGAGCTTAGAAAGATGTATGAGTCATGTATCTTTTATTATTATTCAATGTATGTTTTTTGGATGAATTAATGTTGGTGAAGTGCTTAGAATAGTATCTAGTAAAAAGCAAGTATGTGTTAGCTACTGTCTTAGGTCAGGTTCCCCAAAAGCAGTGCCTGAGAGAGGGGTTCTTGTTCAAGTGATCTATTGGGGGGAGGCTCTCAGGAGGGGAGTGAGGAAGCGGGCAAGGGTGTGGGTGTAGCTGGAGACCGATGTCAGGCTGATCCCACCAGGAGCTCTGGGGCGTGAGTTGTACCACAAGGCAATTCCACTTAGAGGCAGGAGGGCTTGCCTTTTACGCCTTTGTCAGGTGGTCACTAGCTGTGGCTCCCATCACTGGAGGGCAAGTCTCTGGAGAAGGGGTAGCTATGAGTACAGCCAACGTTCACAACCCGAGTGATCAAGCCAAGGGAATCTGGGCATCAATTGCTACAGCTCGTGTCATTATTTTTTATTGAGGGCACAGAAATGAAGATTGATAAGGAAGAGTTCCTGTGTTCCATGTAGGAAGTTTATTGAGTGATCAAGCCAAGGGAATCTGGGCATCAATTGCTACAGCTCGTGTCATTATTTTTTATTCAGGGCACAGAAATGAAGATTGATAAGGAAGAGTTCCTGTGTTCCATGTAGGAAGTTTATCTTCACCTGGGCCAAATAAAAGGAGCAAATAACACAATTAGAGACTATTCTCCTATGGAGTGCTCCTGGCAAGCAAGGGAAATGCTCAGAGAGGGGAGAGCTCAGCAGGCCAGCTCAAGGGGCTGGAAAAAATGGAACTTGAGGTTGTCACTTGAAGGGCTGGGGAAGCTCCAGATGATTGGCAGGAGAGATGAGAGTGGGGGCAGGGAGCTGAGAAGAGGCAGAGAGTATATGGTGGAGTATATGAGTGTTGTGGGAGCTTACACTAAATTGGTGGACCTCTGACAGTAGAGGGATGAGGGACAGAGGAGGGGTCCACGCATGCAGAGAGACTGCAGTGAGTACAAAGGATCCCCAGGTAGGCTGAGGGAAACATGGGGCACAGTCACCTTCAACTTCCTGACAATGATCCTCTGAGAGACACACTTGTTATCACTGTATCACAGATGAGAACGTTGAGGCACACAGAGGTTAAATTATTGCCCACGGTTGCACAGCTGGTAAGTGGTGGAGCAGGGTATGGGTGAGGCCCACCACCTCCAGGATTGGCACTCTGAGCCCCCAAGCTATGCTGCCACCACCTTATATGGTGGCAAGGGTGATGGAAGAGTAGCGTGGCCCAGGCTTGACGGCCCCTGAGGTGTGGGCATGCAGCACCAGGGTGAGCTGTAAGGAGCTGGGCCAGGGCCAAGCAAGCCCTGATGCACAGGACACAGCCCAACTCCACCTTCACCTCACCCGGGCAGGGCAGAGGCACAGCTAAACCTTCAGTTAAGCCTCCTCAGCCCTGCTGCAGCCTGAGGGATGAGAAGTGGAGTTGGGCAACTGGGTTGGCAAGGTGAC
>NW_007726359.1:618255-619864 GCF_000696425.1 Galeopterus variegatus
AAAAAAAATGTACTTAAAACAGAAGAATCACACTCACATAGTGAGATGCTCACATCATGAGAGATATCTAGAAATTGAGAGCACATGAAAGAATATGTGATTCAAGTCTCTAATCTCTCTCCTTCCCCAGGGCATAAACTGATTGATGGGAATAGCAAAAATCTCCTTCATAATGTAAATTCATATTCTTTTTTTCTCTCTCTCCTCTCTCTCTCTGTCCCTGCCCTCAACATGCATATATAGTTGATTTCATATATATTATATGTAAATGCATGTTGGACATATGATTCTACAGTAAGAATGATGGCCTGGGCTCCTTTCAGAATTGACTAAATACGTTTTCTGAGATTACGATGTGCTATTAAAATGGCCTGATTTTGCATTAAGAGGTCTCTTCATAATTGTCCCCAGAGAAGTCATCACTCATTTGAGTTTGGGTGGAAATGTGCTCTTAGCACAAAAATGCCAGCATATGTAGTACCCCTGGAAAGCCTATCCTGCAAATTGAAAACTAGACTCTGGAAACATCAATATTCGACTGCTTCCAACGAATAAAGTGAAACAGTTATCTCCCAGTGAACACAACATAATTTCATATACTACCAAAAAACCACAAATGTAATCTACTTCTAACATAAAATAATATCTTTATAGAGGTGAAAAAGTAATTATGTTTATACTAAAAAGTAATATCCTTAATGTTTCTCTTCATAACACTGGTAAAATGACTTTTCAAATTGAGTTTAGTTATAAGGTTAATAGTTCTTATAGTATGTATACCTAACATGATTTATATATGTGAGACATAAAATATACATATAATACAATATACATAATCATTGAGAAGAGGCAGCTTCATTCTTCTTAGCCTCCCTATGTGAGACTAACGGAAATTTTGTGCATACCAAAGGAGAATGGAAAAATTCTGATAAAGGTCCTGCAATTTTTCTTCTTAAACCTCTGTTTTAAGCTAACTTCTTTTAGTAGTCCTGGAATGAACATCAGAAGCCTATTTAACTCTGGTGAATATTATATATGAATATGACACCAGGGTACCAGCCTATAAGACAGTCCCCAGTGATCCTTGCCTCCTGGTGTTCACCCTCTTTCTCCTCCAATCTGGGCTGAACTTTGTGGCCAATAGAATCCTGTGAAAGTGATGATGTGTAGCTTCCAAGGCTAGGTCATAAAAGACACTGGGCCTTCTGTCTTGCTCTCTCAGATCACTCACTCTCAGGGAAGCTAGCAACCACGTTGTGAGTCCACTCAAGCAGCCCCGTGGAGAGACTCATGTAGAGAGGAGCTGAGGTCCCACCAACAGCTGGCACCAACTTTCCAGCAATGTGAGGCAGCCACCCTGGAAGTACATCCTCCAGCCCCAGTCAAGCCTTCAGATGATGGCAGCCCACCCCAGCCAAGACCTGACTGCAACTTCATGAGAGACCTTGAGCCAGAATTGTCCAGCCAATCCACTCTCAAAATACTGAGCCATTGAAATCATAACGGATAAATGATTACTGCTATTTTAAACTACTACTGATGAGGTGGTTTGTTTGTAGCACTAGCTAATAATACAGAAACATTATCAATTATGATTTTATTTTTTAAA
>NW_007726359.1:620078-622161 GCF_000696425.1 Galeopterus variegatus
TTTGTTTGTAGCACTAGCTAATAATACAGAAACATTATCAATTATGATTTTATTTTTTAAAATGAGTTTTATGGTGACAAAATGACAAAACTAATCATGTATGATATCCATTCCTGTGGCTTATACTTATTTCATTTACATCTTATTTTTAGTTGTCTTAGCACATAGATACATTTCTAGATATTGAAAACTGAGTATAATTATAGAAATATTTTTCAGTCCAAGATTTGAGCTTGGAAATTATAAATATTTGTAGTCTTGAAATGTTCAATCTATGATCAAGAATGAACACAGTTTTAAATCTAAAGTAGTAAAAATTGATTCCATGCCTGCTGTGGGTAAGGTACTGTGCTGTCAAACAGAGGTGAGTAAGATGTGGTTGCTATCTTTGAGGAATAGAGTCTAGCAGTGAAGTTAAGGCCTGTGTAATATTCAGACCCACGTTTTGGTGTCTAAATACCATTTCCAAATAAAAGAGATCTAGACTTCTTTAAGAAAGACCAAGCTCTAGGTCTGTGTCAGGGAATATATAAGATGAGCCTGCAAGATAATTATCAAAGACCAGTGGTGTCCTGTCAAAATAAATCCTCAGGCTCCTGTTGGCTCAAGTTGAGAATTTGAGCATCAGAAATAATAATGTGGGCTGGCCCCATGGCGCACTCGGGAGAGTGCAGCGCTTGGGAGCGCAGCGGCGCTCCTGCCGTGGGTTTGGATCCTATATAGGGATGGTCAGTGCATGCACTGGCTGAGCGCGGTGCGGGCAACACTGGGCCAAGGGTTGCGATCCCCTTACCGGTCACCAAAAAAAAAAAAAAGAAAGAAAAAAGAAAAGAAATAATAATGAACAACCCAAATGTCTATGGATGGAGGGATGAATGGATAAAATGTGGTATATACATACAATGGAACATTACTGAGCCTTACAAAGGAAGGAAATTCTGACACATGCTAAAACATGGATGAACCTTGAGGACATTATGCTAAGTGAAATAAGCCATCACAAAAGGGAAAATTCTGTATGATTCCACTTATATGAGGTAGTTGAATACATCAAGACAGAAAGTAGAATGGGGATTGCCAGGGGCTGGAAGAGGGGTGATGAGGAGTTATCAGTTAATGGGTACAGAGTGTCAGTTTGGGAAAATGAGAAAGTTCTGGAGAGGGATGGTGGTGGTTATACACCAATGACTACTTAATGCCACTGAACTGTACACTTAAGAATAGTTAAAATTGGCATGTATATTTTACCACAGTAAAAAGAAAGGATCTTTGGAAATGAAATGATTACAGCCAGGAAAGATGTTTTCTTAATGTAATACATTCACTGTAAGGGAAGAAAAAAGAATAATGACAACAATTGTATTAGTCTGCTTCTGTTGCTTATAACAAGATACCTGAAACTGGGTAATGCGTAAAGAAATAGAATTTACTTTTTACAGTTTCAGAGACTGGGAAGTCCAAAGTCCAGGGAACCCATCTGGTGAGGGTCTTTTCTTGGTGGTGACTCTACAGTGACACAGGGTATCTCAGGGCAAGAATGGTGGAGCAGAGAGAGCTAATTCCTCTCTCCTCCTTTTAAAGCCCTCAGAACCATGCCCATGACCACCATTAAACCATCAACTTATTAATCCATTCACTACGACATGGTCCTCACAATCTAATCACCTCTTCAAGGCCCCACCTTTCAATTACCATAATAGGATTTCCCACCCTCGTTAACACTGTCACAGTGGGGGTTAAGTTTTGGGGGAACATTCAATTCGTGGCATTCCACCCCTGCCTCCCCCAAAAAACTCATGTCCTTTTCACATATAAGTGCATTCATTTCATTTCCATAGCCTCAAATCTTAACTTGTCCCAGTTGAGAATCCAAAGTTCAAAGTCCCATCTGTGAAATCAAAACAAGTTATCTACTTCCAAAATACAATGGTTCAACAAACACAGGGTACATATTTCTATTCAAAAAGGGATAAATAGGCCAAAAGAAAGGGGGTAACAGGTCCTAAGCAGGTCCAAAACCCAGTAGGGAAGGCTTCAAATCTCAAAGCTGGTGAATCATGTACCTTGACTCCATGTTCAAGGT
>NW_007726359.1:622850-624170 GCF_000696425.1 Galeopterus variegatus
CAAACACAGGGTACATATTTCTATTCAAAAAGGGATAAATAGGCCAAAAGAAAGGGGGTAACAGGTCCTAAGCAGGTCCAAAACCCAGTAGGGAAGGCTTCAAATCTCAAAGCTGGTGAATCATGTACCTTGACTCCATGTTCAAGGTCCTCTGCATGCTGGTGCAGGGGTTGGGTCTCCAAGTCCTTGGGCAGCTCCATTCCTATGGCTTTCCTGGTTTCAGGCCATTCTTTAGTTCTCCCAAGGCTGGTGTTGTACACTGTTAGCTCTATAGTTCTGGGGTCTCCATGGTGGTCCTGCTCTCATGGCTCCACTAGGCATGGTGCTGGTGTGGTTTCTCTGCTGCAAGTCCAACCGCATGTTTCTGCTCAGAATTGCTATAGTGAAGGCTGTCTGTGGTGGCTCTGCCTCTGTGACAGATCTTTTCCTGTGTCCCCAGGCTTTTCCATACATCCTTTGAAATTGGGGTGGAGGCTCCCAGGCCTCTACAGCTCTGGCATTCTGTGAGCCAACAGACTTAACACCACATGGATGCTGCTAAGGCTTTCAGCTTGTATTTTCCCAAGGTGTGGGTCCAACTACATCTGGGACCAATTTAGCCACGGCTGGAACAGACAAAGCAGCTTGGGTGCTGGTGCAGGGAGCAGCATCATGATGTGGCTTTGGGCAGTGAGTTTGTGGAGGGTGTCTCTGGCCTGTTCCCCAAGACTATTCTGTCTCCCAAGGCCTCTGGGACTGCAATGGAAGGGGCAGTCTTGATCTCTGAAATGCCTTCAAGGTCTTTTTTCCCTTCTGTGGACAATGCCTTTCTTCTGTGTTAATCTCCTTAGCAAACAGTCAGTAGGTGACACCATTGGTTTCCTCTCTTGAAGACACCTTTTCACTCTTTATGGGGCCAGGCTGAGAGTTCTTCAATTTTTAACTCTCTGCTTTTTTAAAAAATTATAAATTTCAGCTTTTCCTCATACTTTTGCTGCCATAACTCAGCGTGGGCTGTTACAAATAGCCATGCAGCTTCCTGAGTGCTTTGCTGCTTAGAAATTTCTTCTGCTAAATACCCTGGGTCAGCACCTTGAACTTCCACATTCCATAACATTCTGGAGCATGAACAGAATACAGCTAAGCTCCTTGCAAGCTCAAAGCAAGAGTGATCTTTGCCCCAGTTTCCAGTAAGATCCTTCTCATTTCCATCTGAGACTTCCTCAGAATGGCCTTTACTGTCCATATTTCTGTCAGCATTCTGCTCACCACCATCTAACCAGTCTCTAAGACATCCTAAACTCTCCTTACTAGCATCTAGGCTTTTCCTAGCCTGTTCCT
>NW_007726359.1:624778-626212 GCF_000696425.1 Galeopterus variegatus
TGTGCCACCGGGCCGGCCCATCTCTCTCCTCCTTTTAAAGCCTTCAGAACCACGCCCATGACCAGATATTGCTCCGACTTCTTACCCTGAAAATTGGTCACTGAAGGGAAATAGTGGACATTTATCCTACCTTTCCTATAGAAACTGTATTTCAGGGTGATCAAATAGGCTGAGTGATAAGAAAGGGCTCTGCTTTCCTGAAGGATGCCAGTGGATAAATGTAGAAAAGTCATAAGGGACATTCACCATTTTGTAAACTCTAATGAATTAATTGATTCAGGCAACATTTAACAAAGACACAAAACCTTTAGGCGAAATATTGGTGGGGAACAGTGTGCCAAGTATCATGCCAGAGGTTGTTCCAGATTGAAAGAGAGAAACCCAGTTCTACCATGGAGTCATCAGGCTGTCATCACTGGAACTTGCCAAATCCTAACATTGTTAGTAACAGTGCAACTGGATATTTTGAGCATGCTGGTGTGTTGAAACATAAGCACAAGAAACTATCTAATATTCTTACCAAAAATGTTCCATATTTTTGTTAAGTTTAAGGATTTTAGATCTAAATTCTAGGTGACAGTAAATATAGGGGACAAGTTAAATGATACCATGAAGAAGCAACCAACTAAATCCAAAATGGGGAACATTTTGCAGAAAAACTGATTTGGTTTTGTTAATAAGACAATAGCATTAAATGAAGAAAAAAATGGGGGATTGTTCTACACTAACTAAAACTACCTGTGAAAAAAAATCTTCAGGACAATTGGAAAAATTTGAATATGGGCTGCGGGTAAGATGATATTAAGGAATTAATCTTATGTGTGACAAGGGAATTATGGTTATGAAAGAAGTTGTCTTTGCTAATTAGGGATACAATGCTATGATGCTCATAATTTACTTTAAAATACTTCAGCAAATTATACAAAACAAAACATGATGCAAAAATGGCAAAATGTTAATAATTGCTAAATGTAGATGATGGGCTCATTAAATTTTTTCTGTACTTTTCGCAACATTTGAAATTTTTCATATATCAAAGTTAAAGGTAGTCTGTGGGGCTCCAGGGAAGAACAAACTCAGGAGTTTTAGGAATCATTTCAGGTTGAAATGTCAAGAAGAGATGGAAATTGATGGGAACAGTTGTTGCTAACATACATATCTATGCATTAAGCCTGTCCTAGAAAGATTCTTTACTCAATTTAGTAAGACAACTAAGAGTTTGACAGAAATTCTTTTTTTTTTCTTTCCTTTTTTTGTCTTTTTTTGTGACCGGCAACGGATCGCAACCCTCAGTGTCACGCCCGTACCGGACCGGGACCGGCCACAGGATCGCAGCCCTCGGCGTCGCACCCGCACCTCGCTCAGCCAGTGAGCGGCCGGTCTGTATGTGGGATCCGAACCCTCGGCGGGAGCGCCGCCGCGCTTCCCAAGTGG
>NW_007726359.1:627105-628967 GCF_000696425.1 Galeopterus variegatus
GGGATCGCAGCCCTCGGCGTCGCACCCGCACCTCGCTCAGCCAGTGAGCGGCCGGTCTGTATGTGGGATCCGAACCCTCGGCGGGAGCGCCGCCGCGCTTCCCAAGTGGTGCACTGTAGCAGTGCGCCACCGGGCCGGCCTTGACAGAAATTCTAATTCACAGTATCATAGCACTGTCCAGGCCCTTGATGTTCTACAGAGAATAAGGGACTCCTGGCTGGGGACCCGAAGACTTGGGTTCTAACCCTTGGCTGCCAATTGTTTTTTTGAATCTGAGCTTGAGTTCTCTTACTCTAAAGTGAGGATTTGCATCAATTCAACCAACACACATTTCTTAGCCACATGAAGGAATTCCATTTATTCTGGAGGACAAACCAATAAACTTCCAAGAGCCAAAGAGGAAAAAGAGGAGAGCTGGTATTTTCAGAAGATGTTACTGGAAACATGAGGGAAACCAGCTGCAGAGGAGAGAGCACAGAGCACAGAGGGTTGTTAACCCTTTTGTATGCCATAGACTCCTCAGAATAATGCTTTTAAGCATATAAACTGGAATATATAGGATTGCAAAGGAAACGTAGTTGCAAATCTACTACCAAAATGTATTTAAAACCTGTGAAATGTAATAGATGTGCTTCCTTATTAATGCATTAAGTAACAAGATCTAGGGGTGAGTCCAATAACTACTATGATTTCCAGGGAGTGGTGAGTGTGGATAACATCCGCATCAGCTGCCATGTGATGTAAATACATCTGGGATTTTGATGCATGGCATAGTCATAGGTACTGCCATGGTTTGTTGTCCTCATTCATAATTGAAGAAAATGCTCAATTTCAGTTAAAGGTTGGTTAAAATAATAGCATAATTACTTTCCCAGCCAAGTTCAAGACCCTCAGAGTTCCATCCAAGGATCCCTTGGGTACACCAGTTACAAACTCCGGAGCATGAGGCTATCTGCCTACCCTGAAAATTGGAGCAGCTCTGTATGGATGTGTTTTTAGAACTGTGCCAAGTTCAGAGGAGACTCTATTTTCTTTAAAAGGTCCAACTTCATTAATTATTTCTTTGGGTGAATTTGTTTGGGAGCAGGATATTCACATAAGCTCACAATATCTTCCTACAGGTGACTTATTAATTATACAATATGATTATAATTATAATTTACAGAGAAGAGCTAAGCCAGAGCCATCATGTTAAAGATCACAGCAAGTACCCAATGTTCACAACACTAACAGGACAAACTGATATCACATCACTCCAGAAGCACTGAGAAGGAAGAAACATCACTTTTGTGGTATTTGGCCCAAAATGCATAACCAGAATACTCATGAGGAAACAATTGGATAAACCCAAATCAAGGGGCCCTCTACAAAACTATTAAAACTTCAAAATGTCAGTGTCATGACAAAGAATGGCTGAGGAGCTGTTTCAGATTATAGAAGATTAAAGAGATTTGATAACTAAATACCTTGCTTAACCCAGGATTGGAGCTTAACTTGAAAACAAGGTTTATAAAGGTTATTATTGGAACAATGGGCAAAATATGAACATGGACAATATATTAGACAATAATATATTAATAGTAATTTCCTGAATGTGATGATTTTCCTGTGATTATGTAATAGAATGTCTTTGTTTTTAGGAGATATACTCTGAATTATTTAGGCATGAAGAATACGTATTAGTCTTAATGGTTCAGCAACAATAAGTCTCTGTTCATATATTAGACACACACACACATATATGCATATGTGGGAAAAGAGAGTGTGTTAGCAAATGTGACAAAAATATTAACAATTAGTGTTTCTTTTTTTTTTTTTCCTTTTTGTCTTTTTTCGTGACTGGTAACGGGATCGCAACCCTC
>NW_007726359.1:629725-631094 GCF_000696425.1 Galeopterus variegatus
CTCAACCAGTGAGCGGACTGGTCTCTATATGGGATCCGAACCCTTGGCGGGAGCGCCGCCCTCTACCGAGTGCGCCACCGGGCCGGCCCGACAATTAGTGTTTCTAAATGAAAGGCATAAAGAATTTCATTGTCATATTGTTGAAAATTTCTCATAGGTTTGAATTTTTTCCAAAATACAAAATTAAAAAAACTGTAAAAGCCCTCCATCCAGAGTCAGCTATTACAGCGATTCAATGGCTTTCACCTCTGATCAATTCCAGAGACTTTGTTAATTAGCCAGTGCATGCTGGAAATTAGTTTTCATTGTAAAATTGGTGGTGGTCAGAATGTGGAGGTTGGTTACGAATACTGTGCAGCTCCCACACCCCCCAAGGCTCAGCAGGGCACAAGAATCGAGCCAGTCCTGTGGCTTGTACCTTCTGAATGGCAGCTGGGGCTTAGGATTCTGAACCAGTCACACATGCAGATGCTCATTAGAGACTTTTGTTCTTGAATTCGAGTCCTGCCTCTGGAATAGTGATCAGTGCATCTGCCCTGAGTCAACCTTTAACAGGAGGTGCCACTGAAAAGCCAAGGATCCAGAGAGCCAGGACTTCACTGAGCTGACAGAAGAGGTTCCGACTGTCATAGTGCCTCCTTGCTCGTGAACATCTCCACGTGTGTCAGAATTCAGTGTGAGACCTGGATTTTGTCTCCTCATCCTCATTATTTCATAGGGGTATTTCATTGGGGTATATGTTACATATAACATCCACCCATTTCTGTCATAGGGTTCAATGAATTTTGTAAATGTACAGTCATGCAACCACTGTATTAATCTCCCCCAGAAGGGCCTCTTGGCTGTCATCACCACTCCCACCCTGACTACTCGATGCCACTGATCAGTTTTCTGTCCCTACAGCTTTGGCTTTTCTAGAATTTCTTGTGAATGGGATGTAGTCTTTTGTGCCTGGCTTCTTTCACGCAGCATGATGTTTCTGAGATTCATTCATGTTGTGTGTCTCAGTGGTTTGTTTCTTTTTGCTACTGAGCAGTATTCCATCATATGCATATACCATAATTTACCTGTTTCAGTTTTTACCTATTTTGAACAAAGCTGCTATGAGATTATATTTAAAGAATCTAATAGTTCTCTTTTCTCTTTCATAAATATAATGCTGACATTTCTTATGATAAAGCAAAGGGATCCCAAATTCAATTATAATTTTTTATACCCAGTTATTCAGAATAATGATTAAACTCTAATCTGCAGAATCCACATGCATCATTAGTACAGTAGACTTGCAGGTAGACAATGGAAAGCCATGGTTTTGACAACTGCCTCTTTGAACTCCCTCTTCCTCCTCACTCAATGGGGAGTGTGTTAT
>NW_007726359.1:632028-633691 GCF_000696425.1 Galeopterus variegatus
TACTGTCCATTCTGTGCGTGAGGACCCTGAAGCAAAAAGAGGTAAGTCTCTTGGCAATGCCTCATGCCACATAGCTAATTGGTGGTAAGCATAAGATTCAATTTCAGGCAGTCTTACTCCTGAGTTAAAAATTTTTTTATTAATTGTGGTAAAATATGCACAACATAAAATTTAGCATCTTAGCCATTTTAAAGCATACAACTCAGTAACGTTAAGCACATTCTCATTGTTTTACGACCCATATCCAGAACTTTTTCATCCTGCAAAACTGAAACTTGAAACCCATTTCTCCTTCCCCTAGACCGGGCAACCACTATTTTACTTTCTGTTTTTATGAGTTTGACTATTTTAATTACCTCCTGGAAGTGGAATTATGCAGTATCTGTCCTTTTGTGACTAGCTTACTTCACTTAGCATAACATCTTCTGTGACGAGGTAGATTGATTTAGCTTATGCCATTTTTACTGTCTGAAAAGTGTTCTTGTTTGAAAGACCCCCAACACCTGTGGTGAAAATTGAAGGTTAAAAATTGTCCTGTACTTAGAAAGATTTTAAGTTCTGCCCGCCTTTGCTGTTTCCCACCTATGCTGTCCCTGACTGATAACACCAAGAACTGTATCTGGATGTATCTAGACAACCTAAGGAGGAAATCGCCCTGTGAAAGTTTTTGCTGTCCCTAAGTGATTAACTGGCTTCTTTTGGCTTCTGTTATCAGCTTGCGCTCGGCCTCCCCAAACCCCCTCCTCACGCCAGGAGGGTATGTACGTATGTCTGTATGTAACTATATGATAAGTGCAAGTATGTGACTATACGATTTTTTGCCCATGTGACTATGTGCCTTTATTTTTTTTTTTNGGTTTTGACAACTGCCTCTTTGAACTCCCTCTTCCTCCTCACTCAATGGGGAGTGTGTTATTTGTGTGCCCATTGGAGGGGGCTTCTGTGGGGACTGAGATGAGTGGGAAAGAGCTGTGCAAGTTGTCTAGCTCCATGCAAATGCCATCATTTGGCACAAGTGCAGTGCATAGGTTGTCCTCTCCCTTCTATGCTTGTTTCATAATGATGGTGTTGGCTACGAAGATCCTGTTCTTACAGTTTGACTAACCTCATCTCTTTCCAGACAGTGAGGGAGGAGAGGTGGGAGCTGAAGAATATGTACCTGGAGATTGAGGCTCATGACCCCTCAGGGGATTGAAGAGCAGAGAGCAACAATGATGCCACTGGAGAGATGACAGAACAATGCTATGCACCAGGCTCTGTGCACATATTGTAATAAATCATCAGTATAACCCAGTGAGGTAGGTACTACTGTCCATTCTGTGCGTGAGGACCCTGAAGCAAAAAGAGGTAAGTCTCTTGGCAATGCCACATGCCACATAGCTAATTGGTGGTAAGCATAAGATTCAATCTCAGGCAGTCTTACTCCTGAGTTAAAAATTTTTTTATTAATTGTGGTAAAATATGCACAACATAAAATTTAGCATCTTAGCCATTTTAAAGCATACAACTCAGTAATGTTAAGCACATTCTCATTGTTTTACGACCCATATCCAGAACTTTTTCATCCTGCAAAACTGAAACTTGAAACCCATTTCTCCTTCGCCTAGACCGGGCAACCACTATTTTACTTTCTGTTTTTATGAGTTTGACTATTTTAATTACC
>NW_007726359.1:635306-641652 GCF_000696425.1 Galeopterus variegatus
TCTAAGTATGTGACTATACGATTTTTTGCCCATGTGACTATGTGCCTTTATTTTTTTTTTTTATTTTTTCGTGACCAGTAAGGGGATCACAACCCTTGGTGTGGTGTCGTCTGCACCGCGCTCAGCCAGTGAGCGCACCGGCCAGTCCTATATAGGATCCGAACCCGTGGCGGGAACGTCGCTGTGCTCCCAGCGCCACACTCTCCTGAGTGCGCCACGGGGCTGGCCCAGACTATGTGCCTTTAAAAGACCCCTTAAACTTAAACTCAGGGTGGCTTCCTTCCAAGACTTTTTTGGAGGAACAGTTGCCGGCTGGCCAATAAAATCCCCCTTTAAAATTCTCAATTGGGTGTTCTGGTTCCTTTTCCGTGTGGCAGCCTCACAACACTTCAAGGTTATCCATGTTGTAGCATGTGTCAGAATTTCCTTCCTTTGTGAGGCAGAATAATATTCCACTGTGTGTATATATATATATGTATATGTATGTATGTATGTAGATATATATATATATGTATATGTATGTATATATATATTTAGCTATTGTGAATAAGCTGCTACAAACACAGGTGTGCAAATATCTGTTCAAGTTCCTGTTTTCAATTTCTTTGTTTATATACCCAAAAGTATAATTGCTGGATCATATGGCAGTTCTATTTTAAATTTTTTTAGGAACCGCCATACTGTTTTTCACAGCAGCCACACCAATTTACATTTCCACCAACAGTGCATAAGTGTTCTAATCTCCCCGTGTCCTCAGAGCACTTGTTATTTTTTGCTTTGTTTTTTTTTGATAGAAGTCATTCTAATGAGTATGAAGTGGTATTCTGTTGTGGTTTTGATTCGCATTTCCCTAATGAATAGTGGTGTTGAGCATCTTTTATGTTCTTATTGGCCATTTGCATATCCTCTTTGGAGAAATGCTTATTCAAGTCTTTTGCCCATTTTTAAATCATGTTGTTTTTGTTGTTGTTGAATTGTAGGAGTTCTTTATATATTCTGGATATTAACACCTTATAAGTATACAAATTGCAAATATTTTCTTCCCTTCTGTAGGTTGCCTTTTCACTCTGTTGAGAGTGTCCTTTGATGCACAACAGTTGTAATATTGATGCAGTCTTTAGCCATTTTATATCTGAAACAGTTCCTTGGTCTTTCTTTGCCTTATGTGATGTTGACATTTTTGGAGACTAACAGGCCCTTATTTTGTAGGATGTTCCTCAGTTTGGGTTTATTTAATTGTTTCCTCATGATTTGGTTCAGACTGTGCATTTTTGGCAGGAACACTATACCTGTGATGGTGTAAACCCCATCAGGAGGCATGTCATCCATTTTGTCGTATTATTGATGATGCTAATTTTAACCTCTTGGCTAAGGTGGTGTCCTCTTTGTAACTGGTAAATTTGTAAGTGATAAGTAATCTGGGGGAGTTGCTTAAGGATTATACAAATATTACAAATATCCTTTTCCCCAACAAACTTTAACCCAGTGGTTGTAGCATCTGATGGAGTTTGGATGTACTGTCCTCCCAGAACTCATGTGGAAATTTGATCCCCAGTGTGGCAGTGTCGGGAGCTGTTTGAGTCATGGGGGCGGATCCCCCATGAATGGATTAATGCTCTCCTTGGGGGAGGAGGGAGGGTAGCGAGTGAGACCTCGCTCTGTTTGTTCCCACAAGAGCTGGTTGTTTAAAAGACCCTGGCACCTTCCCTTTCTCTCTCTTGCTTCCTCTTGCCATGTGATGTGCTTGTACTTGCTAGCTGCCTGCCACTTTCCACCATGAGTAGAAGCAGCCTGAGGCCTGTGCCAGATGCAGCTGTCCCAGAATTGTAAGCCAAATAAACCGCCATTCTTATAAATTACCCAGTCTCAGGTATTCTGTTATAGCAACACAAAATTGACTAATACAGTCTCCATTGATGATTCTAGCCTGAACCTAGGATCATTATGATGGATGCAAAATGATGATTTGATTTTCTTCCTGTATTAGTCCTCCACGTTTATTAGTTGCATTTTAGTTTCCCTTATAGTGAAAGAAGAGCTTTCCTTTATCTGCCTGCTTATATGTTCTTTGATATCATTTGGTTCTTTTTGACTCAATATGTTATTACATCTACAGTCATTTTGATGAACTTTCTTTTATCATCTAACAATATATTCTGGATATCATTCTGTATCAGTTCATAGAGATCTTCTTTGTTGGTTTTTACACTGAGGTGTTTTAGGTAATGCATCTATGGGGCAAAAGCCCTCGATTAAGAGACAACGGTCTGCTGCCAGTGGGCAAATGCCCATCTAATCAACTCTAATCACTGTTTAGGTAAGGGATTGTATACTTTAATGATTTTAGAGCTAACAGGTTGACATATCGATCCTGTTAAGATTTTTAAAGAGCTGCTGTAGGGAAAAATGTGAAAAAATGTTTGCTAAGGGCAAGCTGTCTGCCAACAACCATCCCCATTCCAACCTACACGAACCCGCCAGTAATGACAACGCCAACAACAAACCCCATACCGACCTGGGGTAGATTTAAAAAGTCTCGTTAGTCGAGCAGAAGCCAAAATTCAAGAAATGGGTGCTCCTCCAACACTGGATAATTTGTTTATGGCCATCCTCTCGCACATAACTATTAACTCAACAGGATCTAAGGTAATTTTAATTTTGTTAACTTTGTCCACGTGTTTTCTTCAGCTGTAAGTACTCATCTTTATTGGATACATATACTGAATCCTCCTGGTTTTGATCTGCTTACCTGGGAGGATCATGAACCTCCTCTTTCTTCTAATGATACTGCTCACACTGGAGGTGATTTGCTCCCTCTCTCAGGCCCTCTTGAAGAATGTGGACAATCCTGCTATAAATTAGGATACAATGCAGGATGGCATAAACTCATCTATGATTGGTATTTCCTCACTGACAAATTACCCATTTGTGTTATACCCAATTGGACAAATAATAATTTATGTATTCCTTTCTCTCCTCAATGGTATATGAATTATATAATAAAAAAATCCAGATCAACTTTTAGCATTAAAACATCAACTTTTTATTTCAACTGCTGGAGTTCCAGGAGTTTTTCAAAATGGAAAATATCCTAAACCTTGTATTCCTATCTGTTCCCATCCCTGGATTTCCATAGAAGATGGTAGAGATTTAAACTGGATCTCTTGCCATTCCATTAATTTTACTGAAAAAACATTACTTAATAATAATATTACATTGGAAAATTGCAGACCACAAAATTTATTAGTACTTCATTCCAACACTACTTGGAATTACACTCTTCCTTTTAATTATTCTGGATCCCCTTATAATTGGAATCCAGTTTTGGCTGGTCCAATTTTAAGATTAAGATATGATCTTATTACTCTCCCCTTAAAAGGACAATTTGTCATCTTGCTATTCCATTTTTCCCTCGCATAGTCAGACAAGTCACAAATTTTAAATTAAGATGGATAGCACAAGATAATGTTGATTCAGTTATGATTTGTACCTCTTGTCCTTACATATTTGCTATGATATCTACAAATTTCTCTTTCTCCTTTACTTCTGAATTGAATATTACTCCCCCAGCTAATTTTACTTGGTTCACTCCTTGCATTACTCATTTTAATATTACTACTCTTAATATATCATATGTTTTTATACTAAAACAGAGAGCAGAAGCTTGGTTACCTGTTAACCTCACACGACAATGGATGGGGAATTTTACCCTGGAACAAGTCATCTCTGCTCTAGAGCAAGTTCACACTAAGAGATTCTTGGGTGTTTGAATCGCCTCCATAATCGCTGCAACAGCTATTGCTGCCACAGCAGCTACTGCAGTTGTGGCTTTAACTCATTCTATTCAAACAGCACAATGAATGATTATTTTCAAAATGTAATTTCTGAGTTCCTATCTCAAACTAAAATTAACCAAGAAATTTTATGAAGATTAGATGGCTTAGAGGCAGCTGTATCCTGGATCAGTGAACACCAACAAGCTCTTTGGACTTGAGGTCAACTTAATCATGATGCAGGATATTGCAACATGTGTATAATTTCTATTCCTTTTAATTCTTCCACTGCATGGAGGAATGTACAAAGATTATTGTTGGGGCATTGAGGCCACACACCTCCTCCTGGGGCAGAGAACTAGCCATGACCCTACCCACATACACGTATGTAATCTGTTGAAAATATCCACCTGGACAGGAGAGATAAAGATGGCGCCTGATGGAAGCTGCTGGGGAGTGGCCAAGGAAAGACATAGTTTAAAATTATTGGATAGGGCCGGCCTGGTGGCGCACTGGAGTGTGCGCTGCTTGGGAGCGCGGTGGCGCTCCCGCCAAGGGTTCGGATCCTATGTGGAGACCGGTTCCTGCTCACTGGCTGAGCGCGGTGTGGGCGCAACACCGAGGGTTGCGATCCCGTTACCGGTCAGTAATAAAGACAAAAAGGAAAAAAAAAATTATTGGATAAAAGATATTTCCATGCTTGTGCTCACCGTGTGATTGCAAAAGCAAAGCATTAGAGCAAGATGCATGTTCACATGACCTTTAAGATGATAGGTTGATGTCAGGAAATCCCCTTGCCATATGCTTATAAAAGCAGGTGCTTGTGTGAAAATAAAAGGAACTGCTTGACGGAACCCCTGCCACTCCTGAGTGTCTCTCTGTGGGGTTGAATAGGTGGGTGGCATCCTAACCTTCCTCCCAGGCTCTCCTGGCCACTAGGGTGGCAGGAGTAATCCTACCATTTCCCTCTCTTGCTCATCCCGTGGCGGGGGGATAAAAGGGGCTACTGGGAGGTTTGGGGCCCACCGCCCCTGAGCCCCTGCAGATTATTACATGGAGCTTTTCATTCTGATTTACATGGAGATATTCAAAACTTAATAATTAAACAACAAATGACACAGCTTCAAGAAGAAGCTCAAAAGATTACTATTAATCATTAAAATGATTTAGCCCATTGTCTGAATCCTACCTGCTGGTTTTCCAGTTTAAACATAAGAGTTTGGATTATTGCTGGAATTAATATCTTATGTCTTTTGTGTTTTTTTATAGTTATTAAACTGTTATGTTCCATGTTCCAATGGACTTGTCCAGCTGAAGTAATGCTAACTCTTCTTCATCAGAATGTCCTTGCTTCCACCGTTGACTCAGCCTCTTTGATTTTTTCTGATTCTTTTTAACAATTAAATAGGGGAGAAATATAGAGAGTTAGAAATATTAATTTTCATTGGATTTTTAGAATAGGGTTTTTAGGTAATGCACGTATGGGGCAAAAGCCCTCCATTAAGAACAATGGTCTACAGCTAGGGGGCAAAAGCCCATCTTATCAACTCTAATCACTGTTTAGGTATGGGATTGGATACTTTAATGATTTTAGAGCTAACAGGTGGTTGACATACCAGTCCTGTTAAGAGATTTTAAAGAATTGCTATAGGGAAAAATTATACTTTAATGATTTTAGAGCTAACAGGTGGTTGACATACCAGTCCTGTTAAGAGATTTTAAAGAATTGCTGTAGGGAAAAATGTGAAAAAATGTTTGCTAAGGGCAAGCTGTCTGTTGGTGAAAACTTTAGAGACAATTATACTTGTATTTAATCATAAGAATTAACTTTGGCTTAAATCATTTAAGGAGAGGTTATATTTTAGCTAATGATCACAGTTTGACTACCTTAGCTTTTCACAAATTGTACTTTGGAATGTCACATTGTTAATTTTGCTGATGTTACTAGTTTCTATTGTTTAAGCTATACTTAGCCATAGATAACTTTTGTCACATTGCCCATGTCTTTGTGTCCTTTTGAAGTGACTGAATCAACTGATTTTTCTTGTAAAACTTCCTTGTCTTTACAATAAAAAACAGAAGCTAACTTTGAATTGGGGCTATACCTGGTTTTCTCCTTCTAACAGAGGAGTTGCTGAGGTGCAGTCCCTTCAGGCTTCTCATTGCATTCACGTTGCTTTGAGTAATCCTTTGTGTGTGTGTGTGTGTGTGTGTGTGTGTGTGACAGGTAAGGGGATCAGAACCCTTGGCTTGGTGTCGCTCGCACTGTGCTCAGCCAGTGAGCGCACCGGCCATCCCTATATAGGATCTGAACCTGCAGCCTTGGCACTCCCAGCGCCGCTGCGCTCCCAGTGCCGCACTCTCCTGAGTGAGCCACGGGTTCAGCCCTTGAGTAATCCTTTTTTGAGTCTCCATTACACAGAGAGAAGTGTAACAGTATTCCATTGTGTAGACATGCCATAATTTATTCAAACAATTTCATACATATAAACAGTGAAGTTGTTTTTTACTATTTTGCAATTATCAATTATACTGGAATAAATAATCTTTTTTTTTTTTTTTTTTTTTTTTTT